>NW_014554984.1:785-3069 GCF_001313825.1 Dinoponera quadriceps | reverse complement strand
CACAAAATTTGATACAGATTCTTTGATCCATTATTTGGAATAGGCAAAAATCGAAGACGAGCCAAAACACTTCCAAGCAAAACAGCTGTCAAAGACATTCAAAATGGCCGAATTTGTCGGCATACATGAAGGACATGAGTACCAACATAACGCCACAAATAAATCAAAAATCAAATATACGTAACCCGCGGAAATTCAAAATTCGCGATACTTTTTGAACAGATCTCGTATGTGCTTGGCACTTCATAGCAATTGATTTTATTTTTTTTCAGCTCAAATTAGAAATGGAAGACAATAAGCTAACTCAAGAAATGAAAAGACACTCTGTTATCGTCGCTATACACGCGAATCACAACGATCTTGAAATCTCCCGATTTTTGAATGTCGCCCGATCTTTTGTTAACAAAGTTCGTCGAGAGTTAGAAGCATCTGATGGCAATGTGGAGAGTGTTGTCAATCGTAAAAAACATGAAGCACGTTCTGATAAAGTTAGAACATCACAGTTTGTGCAGAAAGTTTAGGGCATTATTGATGAAGACCCTTCAAAGTCCATAAGAACAATATCGAAAGTTCTCTAAGTTTCTGAGTTCATAATTCGTCGCATTATCCACGAAGACATTCGGTACAAGTCTTATGCGATGCGTAGAGGTCAGTTCATGTCTGCACAAACTCGAGAACAGCGATTCATTCGAGCACGACTCCTAAACAAGTTAAAACATCCTAAAATCTCGGGTATGCTATGGTTCTTTTTTCTGACAAAAAATATTTTGATCAGGATTAAAAAATAAACCGACGAAATGATAGATGGCTCTGTGCAGATCCTTCAGATGTTCCTCGTGTTATGCACACAAAGTTTCCAGCAACTGTCATGGTTTTGGTGGTGGTGAGCAATGAGGGATACGTCATGCCACCCCATTTCTTTCCTCAAGGACTTCGGGTGAATGCCGCCGCCTACGTTGAGGCTTTGGATACAGTTGTGAAACCTTGGATAGACAGCGTGAGTGGTGGGAAGGCATACGTATTCCAACAGGACTCTGCTCCTTCACACAAAGCAATGAGAACGCAAGATTGGATGTCCGAGAATCTGCATGATCACATAACCCCAAACATGTAGCCTCCTAGCTCTCCGGATCTTAATTCTTTAGATTATTATGTATGGGGCGTTGTTGAATGGGAGACCAATAAACATCCCCATAATATGCTTGATTCCCTCAGAGCAGCTATTATCAGAGTAATGACGCATATGGACGAGGATCATTTGATTCGAGCATGCAAACGTTTTCGGCAGAGAGTTAAAGCTGTTATTGCCGCTGAAGGAGATTTTATCGAATAACTGTATTGCCCATGGACCACTTACTTTGCTGTAAAAGTTTTATTAAAATAAAACAAGTTTTCTAAAAAATATACAAATTTTAGTTTTTAAGTCAATATGTCCTCAAATACCTGACGCACCCTGTATTTGGAAACCCAAACGCTTTTTACCAAAACATATCGACGTTGTCAGACAGCCAGTTTGGAACCATGTGGCTTGTGTGAGCGGGCGCGCCATCTTGTTGAAATATGTACGGCCTGTCTGAGGTTATATTTTACATCCAGGACTTTACTGCCCTCGATAAAACCTTCACGTACACCTCTTTGTGACCATTTCACCCTTCTCAAAGAAATGGGGCGGCATGACGTCACCATCAGTGGAGGAATATTTTATTGATGTTATATTTTCACTTCACATAATATTCTTGGATAATATTATAAGAATGGTTTAACAATGTTTAAAAAATAAAATAATGATAATATAGTAATATATAAATAAATAAATAAATAAATATATATATATATATATATATATACACATATATATATATGGGTCATTCCATGTGAAAGGGGTACGCTCAAAAATTAGATTTGATCGAAACCTATGGCAATCGGTAGTACTATTTTAGAAAACATTTGTCGAATTTTTTCGGATTTTTTGACCCACATCATGAGCTTCTATGGCTGTCATAAAATTCGAATTTTTGCTTCGACTACCAGTTTCTTAATTCTCGTCGTCGTCGTCGTGCCAATAAAAAAAATCTGAAACCATTGTAACTTTATAACATTTTTCCCGTAGAATCTGAAAAAAATATTTATAAAATTTTAGGGGCTAGTTTTCACCCTTACTTTAAGATTTTAAAATTTAAAATCGAAATTTCGCAAAGTACACCACCTTCGATTTTTTTTGTTTTTTTTTATTTTATTCCTTTTTAAATTTGCTTTCGATTAAGTCATGTCTCATGATGGTAAT
>NW_014554984.1:0-309 GCF_001313825.1 Dinoponera quadriceps | reverse complement strand
CTAAAATTTTATAAATATTTTTTTCAGATTCTATGGGAAAAATGCTATAAAGTTACAATGGTTTCAGATTTTTTTATTGGCACGACGACGACGACGAGAATTAAGAAACTGGTAGTAGAAGCAAAAATTCGAATTTTATGACAGCCATAGGAGCTCATGATGTGGGTCAAAAAATCCGAAAAAATTCGACAAATGTTTTCTAAAATAGTACTACCGATTGCCATAGGTTTCGATCAAATCTAATTTTTAAGCGTACCCTTTTCACATGGAATGACCCATATATATATGTATATATATATATATATATAT
>NW_014554983.1:0-1276 GCF_001313825.1 Dinoponera quadriceps | reverse complement strand
CCCTTTGGTTTGTAATATCAAATAATTATCCTCCATTCTGAAGGTAACCTCGCTCAGTAATGGGATAAGCTTGGTAGTTATTGAGGATTGGGATATAATATCGTATACTATGAACGATCTAATAATATAGAATAGAAGTTTGATAATTATTTCCGATAGATTATGATATAGTAAAAATTAGACTTCCGGAAATTTTTATTTTTGCATCCGAGTATTGATAATATCTTTTTTATTAAAATCTTACATTATTTTATCTTTCTCATTATATAATCTGTCTATAAATTACTGTACAATACCTTCGTAACACATTTTAGATGTTAATTAGAATCGAAAATATTAACATTAAATATTAGTGACATGATACTTTTAAAATTAAAAACAATTAAAGTTTGTGAATGAATATAGATCTCGCATGTTCGAAACCGTAATTTTTGTATACTTTGTAACTTTGTGTATGTTCTGTGTGTATATGCATTGTCATTAGTCATTAATTTTCTCAAAATCGATTTTTCGGTGTTGCTAATTTTGTCCGCTGTGTCTGACTTTGTCTTTTTTAAGATATTATGTACAATATAGTGATTATTTGTAATTGACAAGTTTCAATTAACATTGAATTTTAACTCTTATTCACAAAATACGATAATTTTTGGACTTCGAGTTTAATTAATTGCGGAACCAATTATTTATTATGAAATTATAAGGAGGCATATTCTATTAACCGAGCTGAGCTCTGTTAATCACGATTACGCGAAAAAATTGCGTTGCATATTCAACGATTTGTATTGGATTTTTAGACATACAAAAAAGTTACACTCNATTAAGAAAATAAATATAATTTCGCACCAACCTGTCCCATTTCATTTTTATGACTTTTTCAAACATTTGTTATTCGTGAAACTTCACTTCGCACTCATTCACGGCATATGGCTTGGCTGATATCAATGGGTACGCGAACACATTTGTAACCTTACTAACTTTGATCCATTTTGGGTTTGGTAATTGAGGAAGAACTATAAGATTTTTACTTTCGCATTTCAATGAAGTCTCTTTTGAGAAATCTGAAACATTGTATTGTCAAAAGATACATTCCCCTGACAAACTGTCTTATTACGTGTCATTTATCTTGTAAAAGTGTTTGAAAAACGAACTATACCTTTTACATTGTTTACCATATCCAATTTTGTTTTTCTCTTCTCGGCTATTTTTTTGGATCTCTTCCATTTATTTCGTAGAAATATACCAAACGTGAAGGTCGTCAAACCGCAAAGAAATATAA
>NW_014554982.1:0-606 GCF_001313825.1 Dinoponera quadriceps | reverse complement strand
TCGAAGATGTCGTCCCCAAGCACAGACCTCTCAAGCTGAAACGAGCGTGGGCTAATAAAAGTATTAATTCTCGGCCCTTGGGGCGTTGGGAAAACATCAGCAGCACGGAAATTCGTGGGGAGTACGTGCGAAATTATAAGCCAAGGAATCTTGCGCAAACCTGGACGTGTCAAAGACAAGCTATACGAGTTGAACGTGTTTGACACAGTCTCCGTTGAAGAATTTGGAGAATTACCACCAGAGTACAAGGACGTCCATATATGTCTTCTGATGTGTTTAGCAAGCGATCTGAGTAGTTTCAAAAACTTGACGTATTGGATATCCAAGTTCAAGAAAGAGGCGAATATTAAAAATGCCGATACGTTTCCTTTCGTCGTTGTTGGCAACAAGCTGGATGTCCCCGATTATGCGAGACTAATTTCAAGAAAAGAAGCGGATGATTGGGGCTGGAACAATAATCTTTGTCACCCAGAAATATCAACCAAAGAGGAGCCTACCATCAACCGAATATTTGGAGTAGGGATGGCATTGTCCGAGCGTCGACAAGAGGAATTGTGACAATCAAGTGGTACTATCAATCGCATCCTCATTCCTGATGTTATTATA
>NW_014554981.1:0-2181 GCF_001313825.1 Dinoponera quadriceps | reverse complement strand
GTGACGATGCGCGGACACGCGTCTACCAGGAAAGTTTGACACTCGCATGCAATCGTCGCCGCCGCCGCCCGCGACATCAGGTGTTCTTTATTGCGGATTTCGTCTCGTAGGCGCGAAAGATCGGCGACGCGGTGATCTTTGTTTCGCGCGAGAGGAACCACAGCTCTCTGTCAAGAGCGCGCGTGTCCGAAGTCGTTCTTTCTTCTTCCACTTTCTACGAGCGCGTGCGATAAGACGAGCGGCGAAGATTGCGGCGGCGACAATGTAGTCTCGCCGAAAGCACGTTGGCGCTCACAAAGGATCTCGCGAATCGGGAAAAGTATATAACGCGCAGGTACACGAAGTACACTGAAAAAAGATAAAATGAGAAAAACCAAGTCTCTCTCTCTCTCTCTCTCTCTCTCTCTCTCTCTCTCAAGGTTACGAAAATGTTTTGTTGCACTAACTGCAACCGAGTCAAATTGAATAAAAATCGAGTCACAATCTAATGTATGCNTGTTACATATTTTTCATAGTTTGTTAGAGTTTCTTTTAGAATAATTATTATATATTTTTGAGAATTTTTAGTTGTTTAAAAACTCACCAATAGTAGAAGATTAAAGAGATTGTAGTTGTACGTATGATATCAATGTTTTTTCGACTATTAAACCGCATAATAGGAAAGTAACTCTGCACTGCAACAAAGATTTGGTAATAATTACCAAGATTTGGTTAAGTAGTCTCAACTAAATTGGTTGGTTACTGCAACCAAATCATTTGATACAGGTACCGTATATAGTGTGTGGTACTACAGTATAGTATATATACTAAATGATTTAGTTGTAGTAATCGATTTAGTTGAAACTACTCAACCAAATCTTGGTTAAAATTATCATCAAATCCATTTTTCAATGTATCTCTGGCTGAAAGGTTAAATAAAAATGAAAACCCGATTCATGAATAATAATCTAAAATACGATAATATGTGTTGAGTCAGCTTTATGATCGCTCTATTAAAGTAACCGTTGAGCTTGTTTCATACGAACAAGAAATAAAGAAAAAAGACAAATTTCCAGAAAAATCAGTTCAAAATATATAATACCGAAATTAAGTAAGTTTTATTCGATTCAAGCTTAGGATGATCTCTTCTTACAGCAACTCTTTTTTTTTATGAGTAACACGTTAAATCCTTTCATACATGGCAGATGTAACTGTAATTCGCTATCCTGCAGTTTTTAGAGCTTCGCATATCCCCCGTTTCTCGAGTGAAAGAATTTCAACAATGGATCTCTCTCTCTCTCTCTCTCTCTCTCTCTTCGCGACCTCTCGACTTCTCGACAAACTCGAAGACGCGAGCGACACGCGTCTCTGGCCGTCAAAACGGCAGCGCAAGGTTTCAGGTGGAGCCGCGGGAACGCCGGGAGCGCCCGAAGTACGGTACAAAAGGTATTTATTTATTTTATTGACGTCGCCAAATACTACACAAGCCGGCATTGTGTGCGCATATGGGTCCTTGATATTAGCATAGCGCGCGATGGAGCCGGTGCCCGGTCACATTGTTGGTGAACGCGTATATTGCTACGGCCCTGAGGGCGAATACCACTCATTGTGTGGGTCGTGCCCCCATGCACCGGAAGTGCTCCGGCACTACTGCCGGGGTGGCTACCCTGCGGCGGGGAGGTAAGTTGGAAAGCGCCGAGAAACGATCCGAGCTCGCGACACAAACCGGATCTGACGATCGTCGCCTGAAAATTCGTTGTTCGCGTTCCTCCGCGTCCCAACGGCAAATATACCGACGTCGGGTCATTTTCGTGCATTCGGCCTGCTCACAGAGGACGTTAAGTCCAAAGTGAATCGTAAGACAGAAACTTCGTTAATACTTTGGATTGCTTTGAATAGTACTTGGAATTAGAATAGTTTAATTGATGATTAATTTACCGAAGATTTGATAAATAAAATATCAGTTTCTCAAGACGCGTATTGATTCAATGCGTGATGGCGGGCCTCGAAGGAGCATTTAAGCATTTTCGAAGATGGACAAGCGGAGGGAGAGAGGCAGGGAGAAGGAATGATTCACGAAAAGCACGAAACTTTTCGAGTTCATCGCGACCGACGATAATCAATGTCTGTTTGATTAAATACGGGATTGACGTAGCCGTCATCAGGGAACCCCGTCTCTCGACAGCGGGATCGGACGGAAAT
>NW_014554980.1:0-6312 GCF_001313825.1 Dinoponera quadriceps | reverse complement strand
CGTTTTAAATTCAAGTTTCATATACTAGATTATCAAGCAACGAAACCATTCCAAGTCAAGCAACATTCAATTATCAAGTAACATTTAAGTACCAAAGAGAACTCAGCGAAGCATCTAATATTATAATAACGGCCCGTTGTGAATTAACGAACTTTTTAAATACGAAAATCTCAGAATATCTCGATTCTTACTCATTGACTGCCAGTTCTTCCCCCTTTTCCCCCTCTATATACCTACCAGCGTACGGCGGGTGCTCTCAACCTTCCCGGGTTATTGCCGGTGAATGTAGGTAGGCCCTAAACTAAAAGGAGAGCAGAGCGTTCTCGATCCCGAGGGCCCGAGGACATGACAATTAACGCGAATGTCGAGTGAATCTTGCGTTTCTTTACGTTAAATCGTGAACGGATGCAAACTGGCGACTGTGATTGCAATATTCAGGTTTATTACGCTTTTTCCATGCGGCAGCCTCGAGGATTTCAAGCGGCGTGAGTTTATTTCGCTTCTACATCAGAAAACGTGAAATATTGCAAATTCATATTTCGGCTGGAAACTTTTGGACCAAACACTCTACTTCCTCGAGAAATGGTGAAAGAAATCAATCTGCGAGCGAAACTTGCGAGTTGCGTGCAGTAGGCGAAATAACGCGAATGTCGAGTGAATCTTGCGTTTTTTTACGTTAATCGGTAACGGATGTAAACTGGCGAGTGTGATTGCAATATTCAGGTTTATTGCGTTATTTCCAAGCGGCAGCCTCGAGGATATCAAGCGGCGTGAGTTTATTTGGATTCTACATCAGAAAACGTGAAATATTGCAAATTCATGTTTCGGCTGGAAACTTTTCGACCAAATACTCTACTTCCTCGAGAAATGGTAAAAGAAATCAATCTGCGAGCGAAACTTGCAAGTTGCGTGCATTAGGCGAAATAACTTGAATGTCGAGTGAATCTTGCGTTTTTTTACGTTAATCGTTAACGGATGCAAACTGGCGAGTGTGATTGCAATATATAGGTTTATTGAGCTATTTCCATGCGGCAGCCTGAGAATTTCAAGCGGTGTGAGTTTATTGCGATTCTACATCAGATAACGTGCACTAATGCAAATTCACATTTCGGCATTAATCCTTTTCACCAAATACGCTAGTTCTTCGAAAAATGGTAAAAGAAATTAATCTGCGAGCGAAACTTGCGAGTTGCATGCAATAGGCGAAATAACGCGAATGTCGGGTGAATCTTGCGTTTCTTTACGTTAAATCGTGAACGGATGCAAACTGGCGAGTGTGATTGCAATATTCAGGTCTATTGCGTTATTTCCATGCGGCAGCCTCGAGGATATCAAGCGGCGTGAGTTTATTTCGATACTACATCAGAAAACGTGAAATATTGCAAATTCATATTTCGGCTGGAAACTTTTGGACCAAACACTCTACTTCCTCGAGAAATGGTGAAAGAAATCAATCTGCGAGCGAAACTTGCGAGTTGCGTGCAGTAGGCGAAATAACGCGAATGTCGAGTGAATCTTGCGTTTTTTTACGTTAATCGGTAAAGGATGTAAACTGGCGAGTGTGATTGCAATATTCAGGTTTATTGCGTTATTTCCAAGCGGCAGCCTCGAGGATATCAAGCGGCGTGAGTTTATTTGGATTCTACATCAGAAAACGTGAAATATTGCAAATTCATGTTTCGGCTGGAAACTTTTCGACCAAATACTCTACTTCCTCGAGAAATGGTAAAAGAAATCAATCTGCGAGCGAAACTTGCAAGTTGCGTGCATTAGGCGAAATAACTTGAATGTCGAGTGAATCTTGCGTTTTTTTACGTTAATCGTTAACGGATGCAAACTGGCGAGTGTGATTGCAATATTTAGGTTTATTGCGCTATTTCCATGCGGCAGCCTGGAGAATTTCAAGCGGTGTGAGTTTATTGCGATTCTACATCAGATAACGTGAACTAATGCAAATTCACATTTCGGCTTTAATCATTTCCACCAAATACGCTAGTTCCTCGAGAAATGGTAAAAGAAATTAATCTGCGAGCCAACTTGCGAGTTTGCGTGCAATAGGCGAAGTAACTTGAATGTCGAGTGAATCTTGCGTTTCTTTACGTTAAGTCGTGAACGGATGCAAATTGGCGAGTGTGATTGCAATATTCAGGTTTATTGGGCTATTTCCATGTGGCAGCCTCGAGAATTTCAAGCGGTGTGAGTTTAGTGCGATTCTACATCAGATAACATGAACTAATGCAAATTCACATTTCGGCTTTAATCCTTTCCACCAAATACGCTAGTCCCTCGAGATATGGTAAAAGAAATCAATCTTCGAGCGCAACTTTCGAGTTTGCGTGTAATAGGGGAATTCAACGCGAATGTCGAGTGAATCTTGCGTTTCTTTACGTTAAATCGTGAACGGATGCAAACTGGCGAGTGCGATTGCAATATTCAGGTCTATTGCGCTATTTCCATGCGGCAGCCTCGAGGATTTCAAGCGGCGTGAGTTTATTTCGCTTCTACATCAGAAAACGTGAAATATTGCAAATTCATATTTCGGCTGGAAACTTTTGGACCAAACACTCTACTTCCTCGAGAAATGGTGAAAGAAATCAATCTGCGAGCGAAACTTGCAAGTTGCGTGCATTAGGCGAAATAACTTGAATGTCGAGTGAATCTTGCGTTTTTTTACGTTAATCGTTAACGGATGCAAACTGGCGAGTGTGATTGCAATATATAGGTTTATTGAGCTATTTCCATGCGGCAGCCTCGAGAATTTCAAGCGGTGTGAGTTTATTGCGATTCTACATCAGATAACGTGAACTAATGCAAATTCACATTTCGGCTTTAATCATTTCCACCAAATACGCTAGTTCCTCGAGAAATGGTAAAAGAAATTAATCTGCGAGCCAACTTGCGAGTTTGCGTGCAATAGGCGAAGTAACTTGAATGTCGAGTGAATCTTGCGTTTCTTTACGTTAAGTCGTGAACGGATGCAAATTGGCGAGTGTGATTGCAATATTCAGGTTTATTGGGCTATTTCCATGTGGCAGCCTCGAGAATTTCAAGCGGTGTGAGTTTAGTGCGATTCTACATCAGATAACATGAACTAATGCAAATTCACATTTCGGCTTTAATCCTTTCCACCAAATACGCTAGTCCCTCGAGATATGGTAAAAGAAATCAATCTTCGAGCGCAACTTTCGAGTTTGCGTGTAATAGGGGAATTCAACGCGAATGTCGAGTGAATCTTGCGTTTCTTTACGTTAAATCGTGAACGGATGCAAACTGGCGAGACGGATTGCAATATTCAGGTTTATTACGCTATTTCCATGCGGCAGCCTCGAGGATTTCACGTGGCGTGAGTTTATCTCGATTCTACATCAGAAACCGTGAAATATTGAAAATTCACATTTCGGCTTTAATCCTTCCCACCAAATACGCTAGTCGCTCGAGAAATGGTAAAAGAAATCAATCTGCGAGCGAAACTTGCGAGTTTGGGTGTAATAGGCGAAGTAACGTGAATGACGAGTGAATCTTGCGTTTCTTTACGTTAAATCGTGAACTGGTGCAAATTGATGAGTGAGATTGTAATAATCAGCTTTATTACGTTATATCCATGCGGCAGCCTCGGGGATTTCAGCCGGCCAGAGTTTATTTCGATTCTACATGAGAAAATGTGAACTATTGCAAATTCACGTTTCGGCTGGAAAATTTTGGACCAAATTCTCTAATTCCTCGAAAAATAGTAAAAGAAATCAATCTGCTAGCAAACCTTTGGAGTTTGCGTGTAATAGGCGAATTAATATGTGAATGTGGGGTGAATCTTGCGTTTCTTTACGTTAAATCGTGAACGGATGCAAACTGAAAAGTGTGATTGAAATATTCATCTTTATTACGTTATTTCCATGCGGCAGCCTCGAGGGTTTTAGGCGGCGAATGTTTATTTCGATTCTAAATCAGAAAACGTGAACTAATGCAAATTCACGCGTCGGCTTTAATCTTTTCTGCCCAATACGCTAGTTCCTCGAGAAATGCTAAAAGAAATCTATCTGCGAGCGAAACTTGCGAGTTTGCGCGTAATAGGGGAATTAACGGGAATATCGAGTGAATCTTGCGTTTCTTTACGTTAAATCGTGAACGGATGCAAACTGAAGAGTGTAATTGAAATATTTAGTTTTATTATGTTATTTTCATGCGGCGGCCTCGAGGATTTCAAGCGGCGAGCGTTTCTTTTGATTCTACATTAGAAAACCTGAACTAATGAAAATTCACGTTTCGGCTTTAATCTTTTCTACCAAATACGCTAGTCCCACGAGAAAAGGTATAAGAAATAAATTTTTGGGCGAAACTTGCGAGTTTGCGTGCAATAGGCGAAGTAACTTGAATGTCGAGTGAATCTTGCGTTTCTTTACGTTAAGTCGTGGACGAATGCAAACTGAAAAATGTGCTTGAAATAATAAGCTTTATTAATTTATTTCCGTGCGGCAGCCTCGAGGATTTCAGGCGGCGAGCGTTTATTTCGATTCTACATCGGAAAAATGAACTAATGCATATTCACGTTTCGGCTTTAATCTTTTCTACCAAATACGCTAGTTACTCGAGGAATGGTAAAAGAAATCAATCTGCGAGCGAAACTTGCGAGTTTGCGTTTAATAGTGGAATTAACGCGAATATCGAGTGAATCTTGCATTTCTTGACGTTAAATCGTGAACGAATGCAAACTGAAAAGTGAGATTGAAATATTCAGCTTTATTACGTTATTTCCATGCGGCAGGCTCGAGGATTTCAGGCGGCGAGCGTTTATTTCGATTCTACATCAGAAAAAGTGAACTAATGCAAATTCACGTTTCGGCTTGAATCTTTTCGACCAAATACGCTAGTTCCACGAGAAAAGATATAAATAATCAATTTTTGGGCGAAACTTGCGAGTTTGCGTGCAATAGGCGAAGTAACTTGAATGTCGAGTGAATCTTGCGTTTTTTTACGTTAAATCGTGAACGGATGCAAACTGAAGAGTGTGATTGAAATATTTAGTTTTATTACGTTACTTTCATGCGGCAGCCTCGAGGATTTCAAGCGGCGAGCGTTTCTTTCGATTCTACATCGGAAAAAGTGAACTAATGCAAATTCACGTTTCGGCTGGAAGCTTTTGGACCAAATACGCTAGTTCCTCGAGAAATGGTAAAAGAAACAATATGCAAGCAAAACTTGCGAGTTTGCGTGAAATATGGTAATTAACGCGAATATCGAGTGAATCTTGCCTTTCTTTACGTTAAATCGTGAACGAATGCAAACTGAAGAGTGAGATTGAAATATTCAGGTTTATTACGTTATTTCCATGTGGCAGCGTCGAGGATTTCAGGCGGCCAGCGTTTATTTCGATTCTATTGTTACGTCCTCGCGCGGCTGCTACAGTACTCAGGCCGTGGAACGGGAACAAAATTGAAAATTTTTCGGGTTGTCAGGCTTGCGCAGCACTACCCTGGGATACACGCTAACGGAGTGTCCGCGATGGAGATCGTCGTAATCGAACAAAAATAATATTTGCGACTCACCCGGTGATGGCTTGCTGGAATTAATTTAAGGTGATCACCTCCGGTGTGCTGCTCGTGGTGGTAGTTCTCAGGCTTTCGGAAAAGTGCTCGGGTGTAGCTCCGCCGTAGTGTTGGTGGAGTAGCTCAGCACGAATCTGCATGTACCGGTCACGTCGCGGGTCACTCGCGGGAATGTTTAGCGGCGGTAGATTCGGGTATTCAATCGAGATCGGTACGAGGCGATACGGCACTGATTGCCTTGTGGCATATGTTGGTCGCGCGAGCCCGATCAAAGCGCAGTCGCGGGCACTGACAGGAGCGTGTAATTTAGCGTAAAANTATGTTGGTCGCGCGAGCCCGATCAAAGCGCAGTCGCGGGCACTGACAGGAGCGTGGAGTTTAGCGTAAAGTCTGCGAAGCTGTACCTTGCGTCCGGCGCGACGTGATCTGCCCATGTGCGCAGTCAGGTCGTGTTGCGTGGAAAAGGAAGAGATATTCGGCGACAGTGATTCTTGAGAAGGATAGAGAGCACAGGGCGGCTCTGATTTTACCCTTCGAAGGATTCACGGGTCCCGTTACTTAGGGGTGAAAGGGAGATTCGGTGACGTTGATCCCTAAAGAAGGTAGAGAACTCAGGTCGGCTCTAATTTTACCCTTCGAAGGTATCGCAAGTCACGGTTCCTGAGCCTTCAACACTCGAACATGCTAATAGTGAGCACGGGACGGCTCTATTACTGCAGGCGATTCAGTGCTTTTATGCCCGGGTGAATAAGGATTCAAGGCGTGGGTGCAC
>NW_014554979.1:1986-33859 GCF_001313825.1 Dinoponera quadriceps | reverse complement strand
TTAACGCTGAGTTTGTCACGAGTGATAAACGCGCGAATAAAAGTATTACGGTATTCGCGGTCGCAGCCGACGACTCTCCGTCGCGACGGCACTAATATCGCGCGTATTCGAGATTGATGTGGTCCGGCATTCTGGTCCCGTTTATACTGAAGCGAAAATTTTCGGCAACCACAAAGGCGCTGTGATTCGCATAAATTTTGTCCTTTGTGTCGTGTCTGATCACCGACAGAGCGGTGAACATGAGCGCGCTTGTAACGTCCGAACTGAGTGTTTCTATCTCTCTTTCGTCGACGTCGTCCCCAGCAGCGAACGCGCGACACGTGTCCCCACCATTACCGCCATCGCAGCCATCGACTCGTTGACGAAATTGCGCGGATTCGCAAACAAAGTACCTCAGACTCATTCCGTGCTGATAAGTGCTCAAATGATTGGATATGGATTTGGCGCATATTTCTCGATTGCGCTTAAAGGTAACAATCGTTGCGATACGTTCTCGACAGCGCTTCGCCGACACAGTGCATCTTGATCTCGCCCCCCCCCCCCCCNNCCCCCCCCCCGCCATTTTTCCTCTTCCTTTGTCGGGCTCGTTGCTCGCCGCCACCGTTCGTTCCATGAAGCGCGCAATGGAATCGTCGCCATTCTCGTCGGACGCGGCGTGATGCGACAGTAGTTGGAACATTCGAAGCGGCACGTTGCTGTTCACATATAATCTCGCCGAGCGGTCGCCGGATCGACGAACCGGGTACAACCAACGGTTGTTACCTCTTCCGCCGTTTCGTCTATATTCCGCGGAGAGACGATTGACCATATCTTTCGTGATCGCGGATAGATCGACGGTCGTGTGATGATTTGATATAAATTTCAACAGGTATTCCACGAAATTGGAGTAACAATGACATATCATCGCAACTGTCATAATCGCCGTTATACGTTTCACCGTCAACGCGTCGTTGCCGTTCTTGAGGTAATCTCAAGCGCGCTGACAGGCTCCAACCTCGTTCGAATCGACGGATTCCGCACAGACGATCGGGATGCTCACATCGGCGCTCTCCTTCCCGTAAAAAATGTTGCACATGAGAAAGATCAGCAGTATAGACGTTCGCAGAATGAACAGATTTGGATTGTGCGTTTCGGATCTGCCGGAAACGATAATGTCGCAAAACACTACGTTCAGACAAGTATCGACGTCACCAGTGCGTGCACCGTTCCACATTTCGCACGACGTTTCGACTGCGGAATGAGTCGTGCAGGAAAAGCTGTCTACAGTACTTGTTCGCGTTCATGCTTCGACGAAGATAATCGCCGCGATAGATGTATGTGAACGTTCTGTCCAGGGAATCGCGAGTCAGCATCAACAACTGATCGCCTCTTATAGTCCTATTGTCGCCATCACCGCCGTCTTCGTCAGCGGACCCGCCGGTCTGATGATTCGGAAGTTGGAACTCCCGATTGCTCAACAATTTAGCACCGGTCGAGTCTTCCGATAGAAATAGGCGCATTTGATTCAACGTTTCTCCAAGCGCGTCACAAAACGACGAGATATCGCGACACACGTTCAAATAATCGGTTATGATTTGTATGTCGGGATTTTTGTTTTCTCGCAGAATTCGTATCTTAGTCATTCGATCGTTCACGAGAAATCTGTAACACCGAAGAAGCAACAGTAATTTCTCCCGGTTTACGTTGAAACTCACCACGGAGAGGAGAAACGAATGTCCGCTTTGCAAATTGTAAGGCACGATATTTCTCAATCTGAGCGTGCATGTTCCGTTTTGAGGTAGGGATAGCAATGCCGGCAACGATGGTGATTCGTTATCGTAGATATATGTAGGAGGGGGCGGCGATTCGTAGTCCTCGTCGTCGACATCCATCTTTCGACATTGTCGTTCATTCTTTCGTTGACCGTTCTTCAACTACGACTTTTCGTGTTACACGGAGAAGTTGGAATGAGAGACGTAGAACACGTTGTAACGTGTTTCGGATTGTCGTTGCGTCTCGTCGTCGAATTCTTTTTCGTTCCCCGAACGATCGGTCGACATCAACCGTAACACTTCGGTGTTAAATTTCGCGCTATTGTTCTCGACAATATAGCGAATACTCTCGCGGCTACGTCGCATTCGACCATGTTTGATGATAAAAATAATTTCGCTGTTTTTGTCTTAGCACTGCGCGCGAGAAACTTATCAATCACCGCCGCCGTGTTGGAATCTTTGCGACGTCACGACCGAGCGATATCGTGTAATCCGGTACTTTTTTCGGTGATTGTTTCATCGTGTTTGTGAGAGCGGAGCATCTCGTCGTTTATTGCGCTACGTACGTGTTCGTCCGCGTCGGCACTGATGGGAAATATGCGGTTGTACGCATCATTATACTCGCAGGCTTCGAAGTAGATCGCGTCGAATTGACATCGAGCAAGAGAATTCTATTCCTAGCGGAACGAATCGCGGCAGCGATCGACAACGGCGAAATGACCGCGCCGTCGCTCCTCGCGGACGCATCGTTGACGCTCTCTCGCCCGTACAAATGCAATCCATGTGGCAGTTCTTTCGGACGAGAGACCCACAAGATCGCGAAAGGCGATTCCGATCTCAACGCGCCGCGAATTTTCGACATGATCGCGATCTCTTCCGAACGCGCAATTTCCGAATGCAACAATGACGACGCCGTCGCGGCGGATTTGCACAAAACGCAATCAACGTCGAGAAAAATACATCGCGTCCTCGTGGCGACGGAACGAGAAGGATTCGATAACACTGCCCACGTGGTCGAGACCGAACCGCTGTTGGCCAGACAGTGTCGACTGGAAGTCGATCTCGCTCTATATAGCTCTCTCGGCGATGTTTCGCTTAAACGTCGAGATTCCGAGAAATTCTCGATGGATCAACAAATCCAGGAGGAAACCACGATTGCGGAGATCGAACTACGCGAACTTGACCGCGCGACGTTACGTGAAACTGCCGAGTTGCGTTCCCGCAGACGAACGCGTCGCGGCGATCGCACTGCTCGAATAGTTGTTCAGAAAATTTCACGGTGCCCCTGAACGTGATCAACACGCGGCGGCGTCCTTCACGTTACGAACTGCGCGGTACGTTCTTGCTTATGGCGACGAACTCGTCGTGATATCGTCGATTCTCTATCACACGGTCGTTGTCGCGCGGCGAAAAGAAGTCGCTTGCCGGGCGTCCCAATGGCCCGGCCGCTAAAACGGCGTCTTGCAAACCGCTCAATCAAACAAGCTCAGCGGGCGAGGACTTAGCGCTGCTGTGAACAATGAGCCAATTTGTCAGATTGAGAACACCCTCGCCATCGATCAAAATGTCGCGGCGTTCGAGACAGTCGATCTGAACGCCGGCCCGAACCCATTCCAACGCACCGTCATCCCCGTCGAGTTGTACGGCGAGAACGTGCATGTAATTGAGCACGGGACCGCACAAAACGGCCTTGGTACAATTCGACGATGCTGCCGTGATGCGACAGAGAACCTGGCGCAATACCTCCGCATATCGCGTGTAGTACCAGACGCCCTAGAAAGCGCGCGCGCGTTCGCGAGCTTCGGCGGAACGCGTCACATCGAGGTGTTCCACTAACGTAGACTTCACCATTGCCGGATTCGAGAGATCGTTCGCTTGTTGAAAGGCTTGAACATTGTCGTCGGTGGATAATTTGTAAAATGTTCAAAACACGGTGGACTGACGAAAAGTGAAGCGCGGAATCGCGCCGTACAACAGAAATTCGGTCAGGCACTCCTCTATCTCACATACGGCTTCTATTCTGCGATGAATGCTCGCGCTTATAGCGTCGCCCTCGAATTCAGCGTGCACCGGTGCCAACGGTCCGGTCGATATCAGAATCGATTCCGAATGTTCGCTCTCTCGCAACACGTAGACTCGCGTGACCGCAATCACGCTTCCGTTGTGAAACGGAATCTCGCGGATCTCACTTCAGCGTTATGGCGAAGTTTCTCGTAGTGTCGAAGTAAAAGTCGAAGGATTTGTCCGGCCAGTACGGACAATCGCGACATCTTCCCAACTTTACGGTGCGACGTCGTTCCCGATTGGCGTGACCGAGACAATTTTTGCAAACGTTCGGTTTGCGAATCAGCATTGATCTGTCGCGCGCCGAATCGATGAAGAATATGCGAAACGTCTGATGACTAGGCAGTACGATGTCATTCAGACGAAGAAACTGTGCGACTTGAATGTACGCTTGAAATGTGTTCTTCAACGGACTGGTGGTCAAATAATTAATCACACGCTTGCTCGATTAAAGCACTGTCTTCGCGGAACCGCTCTTGTCCGTGATCACGTCGGTCACCGAATTGGAATTGCGAGCTTGATTTAGCATAGCCACTCTGCACTATTCGTACGGTGGCATAACCGTCATCGCTGTCGATGACAGCGAAGAAGACGTCGTCGCGGCAAAGGCGTCATTTTTCCCAAAGACGTGTATTGCAAAACATTGCATCTCTTCTATGTCGGACAATGACACAGCGGACGACAAAGCGGCGACGCCGTTGATCGACGAGGTCGTTAACTTAGACGTTCGAAGCGATCGCGTCTTGAATCGAATTGACAGCCGTACTGAGGTCGCTGCTTCTCCACGAACGTTTCACATTGGTGAGCTTTCGAACGACTCCGGGGTCGACAAGAGCGACGGTCGTCGGCGTTATATCGGACACGCGCAACGCGTCGTCATCATCGTCATCGTTGAACATGCGCACCGCACCATCATTGTTGTTATAATCGAGTTTTTGCATGATTGCGAGATTGGTTCTCGAGCGAGTCGGATCGATCAGCTGGAAAAGGAGAAAGATAAATATATTATTAAACTAATATTGTCAGTATTTTGTTGGCCAGATTGTGCAAACTAAACGATTTTTGAATGCCAATGTTCACCGCGACGTTCGGCGTCACTTGTTCGACCTAAAAATTCCGCGAACGTTCAAAGTCGGCCGGCAAGATCATTCTAGTCGAGCGATACGTTTTCAAAGCCGCGTAATGCAAATCTCGAACGGTCAATCGCACTCTCCCGTTGGATTTCGAATTGACTATGTAGATCGCGTTTTTCAATACGTTGCTCAAAACGTTGGAAACGTATTTGTTCAGAACGCGAATCACCGTTACCCCGTCCTAAAAAGTTGGTATAATAACCATTTGAACGAAACGGTGCAGACTCGGAGGGTCGTACGATATCCAATGATTCGACAATTGACGTTGCTCCACGGACTCCGCGCCGCCGCCTACGCCCGGCATCGCTCATTTTCCTTTACGCGCTCCGCGTCGCAACTGATCGCGTCCGGCGGTACGTCCTGCGAGAAATTTTGGATTCGAGACGGGATCTTTCGTCGGAACTCCCTTCGTCGAGACTGTCATTTTATTGTCAATCAGCATGAGCGGAAGAGCCTGCAGACGCTGCCCGCCGCGTAACGCTTCGCATCTTGCATCTGTTACGTCCTGGAAGAGAACGCACTCGCAAACGCGAGATTCAAACGTACCTATGTGCCGGCGGTGTAGGTCAGAGACCAGAAGGGTCACTTTACTTTGACGCGAGCGTACGCAGGGTGGTCATATTTTAGGTCAGGACTGAATCCCTTTACCTAGGATGGGACCGCCAGCGAAATAATTGGGGTAGGGGTAGTAAGTGCCTGATGGAAAGAATATTAAATAAAATGAAATGTTAAGCTGACAATTGCAACATTTATTATTTAACAAAGGGCGAAATTATAAAATTAAATAAAAGGTGAAATTACAATACGAGGTAACATACGGGTTACAAAATTAATTTTGTGAGTGAGTGACGGTGTGTGATGACGGTGTGGTGACAAATTGAATGTTTAGCAAGAGTGTCTTAAAGGAAGGTTAAAAAGTTAGGGATAGATGGTTCAGAAAGGGAAATAGAAGAATCGGATGTATTGGGTTGCCCGAAAAGTAATTGCCGATTTTTTCATAGAAATAAAATACATTTTTTTTGTGCATAGAATCAATTTTAATGACTGACATATTTTCCATTTTGTTCGATGACCTTTTGCCATCTTTCTGGCAACTTCATAATTCCACGCTCGTAGAACTTCTGGTTTTTATCGGCAAAAAATTGATCCAAGTGCGATTTCACAGCTTCATCATCCTCAAAAGTTTTACCATCCAAGTAGTTCTGCAAGGATCGAAATAAATAGTAATCTGACGGCGCAATGTCAGGGCTATATGGTGGATGTAACATCAATTCCCAACCAAGCTCCATTAATTTTTGGCGAGTGACCAAAGATGGTGTGTGGCCTCGCGTTGTCCTGGTGGATGATGACGCCCTTACGATTGACCAATTCTGGCCGTTTTTCTTTAATCGCTGCATTCAGTTTGTCCAGTTGCTGACAGTAGACATCCGTATTGATGGTTCGGTTCCTTGGAAGAAGCTCAAAAAATACCACACCCTTCCAATCTCTCCAAATTGATAGCAAAATCTTCTTTTGGTGAATATCAGCTTTCGAGGTAGTTTGTGGTGGCTCATCACGTTAGGACCATGAAAGTTTTCGCTTAATATTATCGTAAACAATCCATTTTTCATCACCAGTAATTATTCGCTTCAAAAAAGGATCGAATTCATTGCGTTTGAGATAAAAATCAGAAGCATTGATACGCTTTGTTAAATGAATTCCTTTCAATTTATGTGGTACCCAAATATCAAGCTTTTTAACGAATCCAAGACGTTTTATATGATAGTGGATTGTTGATTTTGGTATTTTCAACTTCTCTCCAATTTCCCGCTCAGATATATGACGATCCAACTCGATTATGGCTTTGATTTGGTCATCATCTGCTTGCAATGATCGACCTAAACGTTGCTTATCTTTGAGTGAAAAATCTCCAAAATGGAACTTATCAAACCAATTGCGGCACTGTCTTTCTTTTAAGGATTCCTCGCCATATACGTCACGTAACTTTTTAGCAGCCTGCGCTTTTTTTTCCTTTGCGGAAATAAAACAGTAAAATATGACGAAAATGCTCGTTATTGGACTCCATATTAAAACTGACGCTAAACTAACAATTTTTAACAAAAACACGTGTAATTTGCTTCTAAAGTCAACTAAAAGTGACAGCTTACAAACGTCAAAAGAAAAAATTCAACATTGACAGAAGACATTCAAACAGAAGCTTAAAGCCATCTGCAATTACTTTTCGGGCAATCCAATAGATGGAGATGTGTCTGGGATTTGTGGGTAAGGTGTCGAGAAACGCGAAGGTGGGTTAAGGTACCAGTGTGGGAAAGCGGGAGGTGAAGCCCAGTGGGACGATGGAGCAGAATAATTGGGAGAGGGTGGTATCTTGCCAGAGGGACTTGGTGATTGATAGTTAGGATCGGGCGAATAGGAAGGGACGAGAGAGGAACGGTCCGGCGGTGGCGAGATATTCCCGTCTGAAGATAGAAGCTCGAAAAAGACCCTAAGCTGTGCTGTTAGCGTGGCGTTGCAAGCTTCGAGAAGATCTCTATGCGCTAATGCGAAGGTTTCAAGCCTGTCCTCTCCACGTAGGGTATTCACTATGATACGGCGGGGTATTAATAAACGAAGAAATTGAAGCTAATTGGGACGAGTATAAATAGCGCTGAGTATTTACTCGCTGATTCTAGGTGTGTTAACCTTTTCGGACCTCTAATCCTTGCTGTCGTCTCTTGACTCGGGTCGTCTGGATGGTAGATTGCACTCACAACGGTTAAATAGAGCGATTCTGATGTTCGGACTAATTACCGGAATATCGAAACGAATATCTTTAAGAAAATCCCGAGTTACGCACAGCGAGTTTTCACAAAACAAATGGCACTGGAGAGATCCCGATCCGAACAACAAAGGCGAAGTCGTGGCGGAAGCCGTAATAAAAAACGATAATACGCAACAGAAGTCAAACGGGCAAATAGTGCTCGCGGCAAGAGTGTAAAGCTTAGAAAATTTTTTGAGGGTGGCGGATGACGATCGTCAATCAGAGGAGGTTGCGTGGAAAACGGGTATGGAGAGTTGGAAAACGGATACCCTGGAGAATTTCTAATATCATCTGTATGTCATAAACGATTCTAAGATCTGTATGTCATAAACGATTCTAAGAACTTAATCCCAACAAAGGACCTGAGTCCGACTGACCATGTATGAAGGCGGAAAAAGTGACAGACGCGTCGGTAAACATATGGCGCGTTTAGCGGCGAGCCATCGAAATCTTATCTTTTTTTCGATAACGCTTCTCCGAAGTCTGTCCGCATCTCAATTATATATATACATAAAACAAAAAGAGCTCGTTGTTCCGGAATACCCTGGATGTAACAAAACTACGTGCCTTACGTGAAGGTGGAGAAGATGACAGACGCATTTGGAAACACATGGCGCGTTTAACGGCGGCTATTGTAATCTTATCCTTTTTTGCGATAGCGCTTCCCCGAAGTCCGTCCGCTTCCAAAATATATATATATAAAGGAGTTCGTCGTCCCGGGGTACCTAGGACGTAACTCAGCGCTAACCAGGCCGCCAGTCTCGTGTGCGCACACGCCATGGTTCTGACCATCGCCGTGTCTCTCAATACCACGTAAGCTCCGTGTTTATCGGTGAATTCGGTGATCCCTTCTTCTCCGCTCATTAATTCGGCTAATTGAACCGTGGACACGGACGAAGAGCGTAGCTTCGCAACGGCGTGTAAAGTGGCGGTCAATTTGTCGAAAAACAGACGACGACCGAGCTGTAGATCCATCGCTGCTGACGGTTGATCCTGCGCGGTTCTGCGAACGGTGTTGATTCTCGTCAACATCGGGCGAAATTTCTCGATCTTCTTTCGTCTCTTGTCGTCGGATTCGTCTTTCAAAACTTTGAGAATTCGGTTCACTACAGACACCGACGCGAAGAGAACCGTACCGAGATTGTAACTGCCACCTTCCACGCGCGCGTGTTCATCCGCGTTTTTATCTCTCAAAATAGGATAGACAGATGTTGACGATTTCTTCTCAAATAAGGCGCCGTGCGGTCGTAAAACGATCATTCTTTCTAAAGTGGAACCGCCGTCTCTCGTCGTCTATATACCGCATCAGATCTCACGCAGTATGAGCGCCGGGACGACCAATCGCAAAGGCACGAACGTTCGGCTCGACCACGATGTGAAATTGTTGTTTTGTTCGTCCAATACGAACAACAACAAGCGACGCAACGACTTGTTGTTCGACGATGAAACTTTGCCGTTTCCGCCGCCGTTTCTGTCGCCGCCGAAGTTCGATGACGACAATATTGTAATTTTGTACAACTCTCTCGAAACTTTCGGTATCGTCATTGTTCACACCATCGCGGCGGACGAACCGTCCCACTTCAGCGAAACCGCGATTTCGTCGCTGACGTACGATTCGATCCCGCGAATAACACAGACGAATTCGGCCAATGACTCTATCGAAAGAACCGGCCGAACCGAGTCAAAAATTGCGGGCCACATATTGTCGTCCTTGTTCAACAAGTACGCGGTCAGCGCGGTCTGTTGTTCGGCGAATCCGGTCAAGTGTGACAACTCTATTTGTCGCAGTAGCCTACCGCTGCCGATGGCGCGTACGAGAGCATGGCGATAGATCGCGTAGAGAACCTAGGTGATAACATCCGCGCGACGAGAACGTTCTTCAACGCTCTCGCATTGACAAACGAACAGACCGCTGAGACATCGGTGATTCGCGCCGCTGGCGGCTAACACGCGACCGTCTATTTTCAATCTGTCGGAAGCGTAGTAAACGTACGATTTGACACAGTCACATTTCAGTTTCAACACTTCACGCGAACACGATGAAAGTTTGTCTCTGACGTATCGATGCAAACGTTGTTCCGTCTAGAAAATGGGCCCCGTGATCATCGGACCGAAAGTGACGAGAGAATTGTCCAGGTTGCGCGACAGCGGAGGAGGTCACAAACTCTCTTATCGCAGTCCGTCGGGCCATATTTCGGACAGTACCGGAAGAACAATTTCGCGGAACACGACCACCTTGTTACGTCGAGCCTCGCCATCGTCAACCGTTTATCCGTTTTCTCGTTCCTTCTCACAATCGAGCTCAACATAATACGGGGCTTTGTGATATTCGGACAAGGTCCACCGAAGAGTCACGCGCACAATTTTTCCACTATGGACACACGCTCCACAAATATAATCCATCTCGCCGTTCTCGCGCCGCTCGACGCGAGACGACAAACGATTGACGAATCGAAGACCCAAATTGTCATCCTCGGCCCTCAGCATGGCGCGCAACGCGTCGTCGTCGAAATCGATCTCCACCCTCAAACGATCCGCGAGCATAGGATACCGAAGATTGTCGAACAAGCTCACGGATCTTTCGTAACGATAGCAATGATCCATACTCAAACAGCACTTGAATTGCGAAAAGAACGATTCGAAATCCGATGAAACGTCGTCGGTGTCGTTACTGACGCCGTATCCACTGTTTATTCGTCAAATCATGGCGAGACGATTGGCTTCGTTCTGGATTCAACGACGAAGCGTCGCGAAATTCCGCATCTCCAGACGAAAACGCCTATGTGGGCGATATGGTACACCGAACACTCCAAATCAACGTCCAAACGCCAAATGTTCTCCAACACTTCGATTTGGCCGACGCGCACGGGAATGGATTATATCAAACTGGACCCTATTTCCAACTAAACGAGTCGTATTTTCTCTTTTATTGAATTAAAAAATACATTCGCTTGCCGTTCGATCGACAATTCGATTTCGTTTTCTTAAACGTACAACACAGTCACTCGCGTGTTATTTCGCAGCAGCACGCTTGGCACTGTCGTCAGTCCTTCCATTAGGAAACGTAGCTTAGATCACGACGACGACTTCCCTGTTTTCCGTTTCAGTCAGACCTATAAAGTTGATTCAACAATTGCAAAATTTGCGGAAAAAAATTGGAAGGAACGAAAAGCGAAAAAAATTATACTCACACTCGCCCACGAGCATCCAAAGACATAAATGCTTCAGATAAATTCCATGATACTAGAAAGATCGAGAACCTAGATGGGCTATATCGCTCTTGCGAGTGTTCGCATCCGGTCCAAAGCGAATGCGACCCACGATCACGTGGCCGACGGTCAGTCTGAGTGGTTTGAGTTTGCGCTCGCAGAAAAATCGTTTGATCGCGGGCTTCCTTGAATCACCATCGCCGATTTCACACCCTTCGTTGCAGTCTCCGCCACCATTGCAGATGCCGCCGGGTTTCCAAATGTCGACCGTTATCACGAAAAATGTGTTGAACGAACTCGTATCGCTCATTACGTTGTTCAAATTGGGATCTTACGCGAACGATTTGAAACATTGTTTGTGTTGTCCGGTACATTTTGATTAATCGCGCACGTAACGGTATACGCTCATCATGCGAATGCTCGTATTGATTAGAAAGGCCGAAATGACGCGGCCAATAAGCGTTCGTCGAAGAAGATACGGTCGGTCCGACAATCGTACGCTCGAACCGCTTCTTGCATCTCATCTTTCGATAGCGCCGGTGGCACGATCGTCGTCGACGTAGACTTGCAGTCGTGCGAATCGCGCAAGAATGCGCTCAGGTACGCGCAATAATTGTCCAATCGTATCGTAACTAAAAAACGATCGAGATCTAACATCGTTGCTCGTCGTTGCGGCGACGGTCGTAGTTGTCGTCTTTCGGAGGATTGATTTTTTTTCCCCGTCGAGTTTCGCTCTTTTATCGTCTCCGTTATTGTTCGCTGTCACCATAGCCATGTCCACCAGATCGCACAAACTTGTTGTCGTTTCCTTCCCGTCATATTGTTCTAATAGCATATACGCCTTTTCCGCACGAGAGGTACCATCACCATTGCGCCGTTCGACTGTCGAAGCTGAATTATATACATATATGTCGACGGACGAAGGCGGGGAAAAAATAATAAGACTTTTTTTCTCTCTTTTCCTTCATGTCTATCGCAACAATTGACGAGATCGGCGTTGCCGAAGTAGCGTTCAACGTTATAAAGAAACAATCACATTCATCTTCGAGTAACAAAGTTAGGCGAATCGGCACCACGGTTGCTGAAGATGCAACAGCGGCGTTCGAAAACAATAATGTCAATGATTCCGCCGTTGTTGGCAATAGGCCCAACGACGAGGCCGTATCAGCCGTTGTCAAGAGAGTTCTTTTGCTGTCATACGCCATACCCGGAGTATTGTTCCTCTTTGCTGTTTTTGTAACGCAAGCAATGGCGATGACCGCCGTTTTGTTCGGATCCTCCACAACGACAGGTTTCATTGGCAGATTATTGGCACAGCCGTTTCTTTTTCTCCTGTCCGCAACGATTCTTCGCGGAGACGGCGGTCAACGCCGTCAATTGAAACACTGACTTTTTCACTGAGAGATTACAGACGACGATAACGATGCTTTCGATGATAAACGCACGGCCCAAGGCGGTAAATATGTGAGTTCCTGATTGGTTTTGAAGATCTCTCTTTGAGATTCGCGCGCTATTTCGAGCATGCGAGCGAAACGTTCTTATATAGGCACGAAATTGCGGTCCATGTCGAACAATTTTTTCCATTGCGAGGTTTCGTTCGCGCTTGATGCTTTGTTCATTACGACGTACGTTCAGTGGTGTTTGCTATTTCTTCTCGCTAATTGTTTCTCGAATCGATCCGTCGAAGTGACTCTTCATCGGCAGCAACGCGCCGATGACGGCGGCATCGCCCTCGTTTTTATGTCGCCTCACCGATGAACGATCTTGGCTCCTCTCGTTGTTGTCGCGAAAAAAGTTCGATCCACCATAGTGCGGTGTGCGTGAGAACAATTGTTCCGGACGATGATGCGACAAAGATCGACAAAATCCACGAAGTGAGTATCTATATCAACCGCGCAAAATCGGTTCGACGGTCGATTCTCCGTCCGACGCGATCACAATTGTATATTTTTTCGTCCATCGAACAAAAATATCCCGATAAAAATCTCCGAGCGTGAGCGCACTCTTTGCTGTTCGACATGCTTTTCAAGGCAAAGTTGATTGATTACTTAAGATGCTTTGGATAGGTAAAAACCACTGCGAGAGCCTTGCAGTTTTGCATCGTGTTTCGTCGTATCGCTCGCGCGGCGTCTGCGATGGACGATCCTTTCACGAATATGGACAATATGTTGGTCGCGTACGTGAAACGCGTGCACGATGAAATGTCGTGGCCGTCGAATGATGAAAACGGGAGGACAAATTATATGGACGAATTTTTACGAACAGCCAGTGGCCTATCCGCGATGGCGACGAGGTCGTCGACGGATGGGAAAAAAAATATATTTTATCCAAACCGATGTCGATATATTTTGAAAAATGCTTGAACGATGCGAAAACTAAAAGGGGAATGGCTGCCGTGGTAGGGTTGCGAGATTGCGCGACGATGCCTCGTAACAGCATCAATGAGATCAAACGTCACAGAGAGCATGTGGAGAGAGAACTGTCGAACGAGCGTTGTGCGCTTGATGCGCTTTCGATGGAGATAATAAAATTGAAGAATGCTTTTAAAAATCGAATCGTAATTTCAAACAGCAAGGAAGTGACGACGAAGTGTTCGTCGTCGCAATTTGCTTGACGACAGCGTCGGAGATCTTTTAAGAAGAGGGGGGGGGGGAAGAAATGTTCGACGCCGGGCAATGGATAATATTTCCCACGCTTGGTTACAGAGCAGAGCAATGGCCACGTCGCTGTCGATCGTCGGAACCTCTCGATCACGTTGTTCGTCATCTACGAGATCAGAGATGATGATGCGTTCCATCCGCACGAAGAGCATTCCCATAACGTCGGATATGGTGTTCATGTCGGATAACATGTCGTGCATTGCGGCACTGCGGCACTGCGCTCATCTAGCAGCAGACACGGCGGACGAGTATTTGCGATTTCTCCACGCGATGGCGAGGTTGAAGAAGCAAATCGCGCTCCTGCGGCGAAATAGATCGAATATGGCAAAACGTATTTTGAAAGTTCGAAGAAAAATCGATGTCGGCGATAAAGCGACGCGATCGCGAGCGCAATGAACGAAACTCGTCTTTTAGTCAGTATGTTCTTTCTTGTCGCGTTACGTTTTTCTCTTTACTTCCCTCCTCTGCGGAAGAACAACTCTTCGTTCCGTAGTGTTTAAGCTAATCAGCAAGAAGAAAAAATGAAAGGATCTGTTCGCGAAAGAAGAACAGTAACATGGGAATATTTGGTTTCAGGTCTCTGTGAGACAAGCTTTCCGACGTTGTCAGTCTATTGGTTTGCAAAGATGGTGGGGACGGTCATCGCGGTATGCAACGATCGTACGAGGCGTGTTTCGATATAACACTGTAGTGCGCATGCTGAGGAATTGCACCGACGAAAACGAGTTTGCGCGAGTTTTTCGCTTCAAGCTCGCCGCGACGAGAGAAATCACATTTCTCCGGCGGAATCCGCCATTGGCTCTGTATTTACACGCTTGACAACAGAGCTCCGCGCGCGAAACGCAGATACAACGAATAATGGAAGCCCGGTTTGTTCTAAATCGGCTCGTATCATTTACGAGAAACAACAGCGCGACCACGCGCGATACTGGTAAAGAAAATCGAAACGCGTATATAAGAATGTGACGGCGCATTAGCACCGTCACCCTCCCCGCGGCCCGACCGACCATCCGTCGGGTCGCTCATCGGCGCTTTGCGCCATCTCAATCGATACGACACGCACGTGACGCGCTTCCGTAGAAAGCGTGATCACGTGCGTGTCAACAAACACAAACCCGGAGCCTCCGTCGGATATATATTCCGACCGACGGAGGCCTCGGGAACTGATTCCACCGGAGTCAGCCAGAGCGACACGTTCGCAGGCTACTCCGGATCCCGTCCTCCACGTTGCCGAGGAACCGGGGNNNGAGTCGCAAGCGAGGAAGTTGACGGGAACGGGGGTGGCGCCTTCGCCGTCTCCGCCGTGTGTTCGCGGTCCTGACTCTCTTCGCGAAGCCGACACGACCAAAAACCGAAACTGACCGTTTGTTTGTTCGCGACACGCACCTCCGCATGCTACCGATGTAGCAGTCCCCACGGGATATTCGCGACATTGTGGGAGTAGGATCTCCTAAGTGCCGCACCGTGCCGACCCGTGGGGCCTCTGGGCCCGGAGGGTGCCTCCACTGTTTCCGTGCCACCTGCGTGTGGCTACCAATTGCATTCTCTGTGACAATTAAAAGTCATCGGAAAACGCATCGCGGAGCGTTTAAAGGCGATCGTGATTTAACCGTGCGACTCGTAAACACCGCGCTCGCTCCCCGCGCCTCGTCCGATCATAACACTCGATACCGAAGACACAACGCGCCGCGTACCGAAACACGTTCATCCGACCGCGCTACCGTCTCGCCACGGAATTCGAAGAACAGCTGTTTCGGGCAAAACACACACACATGGCAATAGACATAGCACGCCGACAACCATTTTAAAGCTCCTACTACATACGCTCATCCGTTATAATACCGACCGACGAATAAATATATTGTTATTACTAAAGTAAAACTCTCCTCTCTTTACAATGATCCTGGACATCCGGCGAGCCATCCGAGGGCCGTCGAAAAAGCTTTCGACGTTACCCGAGGACGTTCCCCCGCGAGTTATGCGAACTCCGGAGAGGCGGAGAAGGAACGTCGCAAGAATACATCAAATTGCAGATTCGATTCGCATAATCGTTACGTCCAGTGAATTCGTACACGCGCGCAAACGGCAGATGGTGATTTCCAAATTCAAAACGTTGCGATACGGCGGTGGCAGTGACGATTCTGATAGCGATGACTAAAGAGATCCACCTCCGACGCGAATATCTAGATACGAGGGCAACGACGAACGCGACGAAAAACACCAACATCGGATTCACATAGGTGTCGTTGAATTTAATTACAGTGAGGGTGAAGCAAAGGTCATGGCGTTGAATTGGTTGAGCGAATTTCGAAACGTGGACAGACTCATTTTGGCGCAGGACAAAGATATGTTCGTATACGTGCTCTCGAAACAATCGTCGTCGCGTGATCGCTATTTGGTGTGTCACGAGAGCAGCGACAGCGTATTGTACTGTTGGGCAAAAAGGATCGACAGATACGACCGATGTTGAATATTCTTTTGTGGTTGTCCATGTGTTTCGGCAATGCTTTCACTCATTGACGGCTGGCTCGTTCCGTGGATTGAGTTGTGCTTGGTTATTCGATGCTCGAGCGAGAGTTCGATGATTTCGTTCGATGATTTCGTCGATTAAAGGATCGGTGAACGATCGAAACGCTATAGCGAACGCCATAGATCGATTGCAATCCATGCTGAAGAGTAATTTTTTCTCTTTGTAGAGGTGTCAGACCTTCGTCGTTTCGGAAGAACAAATAGGTGACGTTGCGAACTGCAACGTTATTGTTTCGATAAATGATGATATGGTGGATCAATTGCGACACGGGCGAGAACCTTTGTAGATTTTGCGTCACATATGGAGTTTTTTTACGCGCTCAAGCTACCGATAAAATTCATCAACCATCAGAAATACTCTAACTGTCGAGCTTTGCGAATAAATGAATATTTCGGTAAACCGTTTCTAACATTAGACGGGTTCGTTGGCATTCTACCATTTCGCGTGCACAAACACGTGAACGAAATTTTGCGCACAGGAGGAGTGCAGTGACGACGATGTCGGTATATTCGTCGATTCCACCAGCGATATTCATGACGATGTTGTACACATGCGTTCTGGTTGTCTACGCGCGTTTGCTACGTTTGCTCGTCGCGTTGCGTCAAGCTTGTCTGCGCTTGGATTCCATCAGATTAGGCGACGGTCGTATATTTATCCAAGATTGGAGCGAACTGTATGGATGTCGTCGCGCCGTCCGATAGAGACGTTGGATTCGTGGTTGCGCGTTATAGATACCGGGGCAGGGGGTGGCGGAATGGAGAATATATGGAACTATCCGCGTCGTAAAAGTTGTTCGGTCGTTGGCGGCAGTGTCAACAGTACGAAGGGCATTGGAAAGAGAATGAAAAGAGGTTTGATCGACAGAAAGAGACGAGCTCGATTCGAAACCTTTGTTAAAATTTTGTCTTCGCAAATGCTTGAGTGATTATCGCGCGACAGCAATGTCTATGACTACGCAACACCGCGGCGTAATGGTATAGAACGAAGATTTGTCTCAACGCAATTGTTTCCACGATGATGAATTGCTGACTCGAATTCGTTTATCCGATGATGAAATCGATTGTTTTTATCAATTGTTATCATACAGTGACAGTGGAACCGAGCGAGACGACGTCGAGAGCGGCAACAATGACAACAAAGACGAGAGTGGAGGACGAACCGATGGAAGAAGGAGAAGAAGGAAATTATTACTACAACGTCGCGTGGTATGAAGACGATGATTGCGCGAACGACGAAATCATGAATCGCGCAGCCGCGTATTTGGGCGTGGTGGCAGCGCGAGAGAAAGGATCGATCGCTGCGGTGACGGCGCAACCGCCGCGAAGAATTTCGTTGGATCGCGAACGAGTGGCCAATTACCTCTTGGTGATTCTGCAAGATTTTCGCGGCGGTAATGGTTGCAGTGACCGCCCCCAGTGACGATCACCATCCCTGGGGTGACAAGGGGTTCGAAGAAGAATACTCTCGGTAAAGCGCTTAGCGAAGTGTTGCGCATTTGGATCAGCGCCGATCTGGACGAATCCGAACGTTTGGTCGCCAGAGCGGTGATGACGGAAAATGTCGGTTATCTGTTGCGCATGTATGCGGACGATGTAGTATTAGCACTCATCAACAAAAGACCCAAGGAAACGTTGGAACGCTTGGTCAATTGTTGCGTCGCGTTCAGTTGCAAATTTCTATTCGCAAAAACTCCATTGTCGATGAAAATCGTCGACTCCGCGCCAGCAAACGTCATCGCGCCCTCAGCGTTTGCGACGATACCGCTGAGAACGACGACGACACGACGGAGAATATCCTTTTCACCACGTCGCATCTCGTTCTGGATTTCACGTCCAGCGGTGTACGTCAAACCACGGAAAAGAGTTCTGCGATTTCGCTGCTGTCGCCGATATACAACGATTCGACAATGGTTCACGCGTGACGAAGCGTACCGCGATGTCACAGAGTACACACCGCTGATGCGCGAATTACCGGTCTTGCGCAAAAGCGATGTGAAGATGGCGCATAAATTCCACGTCGCTACGTCGAACGTCGTCAATGATGACGAAGAATAGCGCGACGAGGTCTCTTCTATAAAAAACCCGACGTCGCGTTGCGCAAACAATGTACGAGCTCAAGTCTTGAATTTTTACGGTCGATGGTCCGTGGTGGAGCCGATAATTTATCGGTGTAACATCAGGACGATTCGATAGGTGATGGCTGCTGACGATCCTCTCGTCATTCCATTCGCCACGACTTCAAACATGTGGGATATGACTCGCGAGTGCTACAATCTCACAGAGAGAGACATATCTTACATATCGTATCTCGACAATGTTACTTTGTGAACATGCCATAAAATATACAGTAAAACTGACGTACTCTTTCGCGCAATTTTACTCGTGAGTTCCAACGAACAGTTTCTTCGTTTTTGTCTCGCGCACGCGCGACGACTGATCGAACGGCGCGGCGCGATGATTCTCTCCATGACGTGGTTGCGCAGATGCGATTTGTCCGGCAATGCGACCACCGCCAATGAGAGCGTCGGTACGGAGGATGATTGCGACGAAGACAACGGGGACAAAGCGGAATTCAGGCGTCAATTGTACGATTTCAACGATAAAGACAACGAAAGGAGAGACGACAACGACGACAATAAAGACGAAAGGAAAGTCGAAAACGAAGAGGAATACGACGAGGAAAATCACGATGCCATTGGGTTGTTGCATCCCACAATCACAACCACGAAAGACAAAGAAGAAAAATTGTTGATGGATGCGACGGTGACGGTGGACTCGTCGGCAAAAAGATGATTGCAGAATGTGCTTTTGAGTACATTTTTTTCTGAATTATTGTATTTCCTGCGTTGAGTCAGAATATGCAATCGCATATTCGGGAGTTGTGGGTCGAAACACTTACAGATTGCTCCATCTGTGTGTGCCGTAAGAATGGCTGCATGCTATCGAAGAAACGAACGGCGGCGGCTGTGTTGTGAAGCGACAACGATGACTGTGAATTATATAAATAAAAATTAATCATTTATTGAAAAGTTTGACAATTCAACAATCCTTGAATCTAATCCTCTGACTCGAATCTCGAAAGGGCTGTGTACGCGCTAGCGTTCATTCCTTGAGCGTCCACTTAGCAATACTGGATCAATTTTTTATCCAGCGTCAATCCTTGAACCTGATACGTGGTGATCACGTCCTAAACGAACGGAAACATATAGATGAGACACGAAGTGTTCCTCCAGCCCGACGAAAACTTGTAAGATCGAATTTTTGTTTTCGTCAATCGATAAAAAGCATTTAGATCGTCCTCCAATCACAGGATCACTCGATCCTTTGTTTCGATGGCGTGCACGGTCACTTGCGATCCGACTTGCAACAGACAGGACGGATACGCGTGCACTATACGGTAAGTCACGCTTGCGAAAACGAAGAGTTCCTCTGCGAAAGGATCGTCTTCGACGACGGTGCCGCGTCCAGCTTTATTCGGCGACGTTGTCGCTTTGATCTCATGGAACGTTACAGTGTTCGTTATTACGGCTCGCTTGTATCTGATGCACGGAACACCGAGTTCGCTCAACAAAACCTATCGCCCAATTCAAATAATTCACCTTCGCGTTCGACGCGACTATGGCGGGCGGCATCAGACTGCGATTCAACGACGATGAGGCCGCGACACTTCTTCGACGGCGCGACGACCATTCGTCTATCAACGGATGAAGGTCGATCGTTCGTCGCACTGGCAAACCCTCCACCGTGCGAAAGCAAATATCATCGTTGCGCGCGTCGAACATGCCGATTTGCGCCAGCAATTTTCGATCCTTTGTCCGTCCGTTCTCGTACATAAAACATACGCGCTCGCAGGTCAAAAGGTTTCGCACCGTTTGATCTTCTCTATCGCCGATAGCCGATTGTTGACAACAATTGCCGACGACGATCACCCAACGATCGTTCAATATGGCGTGCAACAAGTTACCGAGCGATCCCTCGATCAGAAAGTACTCATCGATGAAGACGAGTTCGCCTCGTCGCGGCGGCGGTCGGATCGATAATAATCGTTTCAACAGCGAGATCAAGCCTTTGCTTCTCATATTCATCCACGCGTGCAAGTTCTTCACATTGGCTATGCGCATCAGATACGTGTCAATAATGCAGGCCGTGAGTCGCGCGTGGTGATCGAAAAGTCTCAATGTCGCGTCGTTGAAATTGCGCTTCTTCACCGGATAAGTCATTCGATGAAAGCAACTCAACAGCAGACCGTGAATAAACGTTTTACCGGCACCGGCCACGCCGTTGATAACTATCTGTTTGGTCGAATGAATTCTTTTCGCCTCGTAATCGGAAAACATTTCGTCCAACACGCCGAGCACGTGTCGTTGCTCCGACGTCACATTGGCGGACCCAAACACATCATCGAACGATTCCACCGCTGGAACCGGACGAAGTATTGCGATTGTCCTACTCGCAATTTTTGCGAAACGATTGCATGGCGCGATATTCCTTACCGTCGTGCTCCGCAGACACGAGGGAACAATGAACGATCCGCCGTTGCATTCCGATTAACTTCCTCTCGCCGACGGTGTTCGCAACAACGAAGGATATCGTATCGCACCGTCGCTGTCGAGAATCTATCGATATTACGCCCGTTCCGTTCAAAGCCATAAATTTCTCCTGCGGATCATTGGACACGAGAACGTCGACGTCGCACAACCTTTGCAAAAAATCTACATCGAATTTCGAATCTCTCCTTCCGGCGACGAAGTCGCCGTAAACCTCGCGAAAGTCTGGTGATTCTGTTGTTCTTCTTGACGACATCATCACTGCGCGACGGTAATATTTGTCAAACAACGGCGATGGAACTGCCGCCGCGTTGGACGTGGCGTCATTTTCGTTGCAGAAAATCAACGCTCCGCGATTATCGGCGTCCCACGCGAAGTTCATTCGATTGCCGTCGTAGTCGATCAGCATCGTACACATAAGACAGTATCATTGAAAAACAGATGCAGAATTGCCAGAGATATTGGATGACTTTCGCGCGATTCAACGATCTCACCGATGGATATTTCGTCGTCGTTCGACGACAGAGAGACGTACGCGTTATTTATGTCGAGCAAAATGCGCAAACGCAGCAAAGCCGTGTCGGAACGTTCGCGCACGCCAAGGTCCGTGGTCTCGCCGTGTCGAAGCGTGTCAATCGCGCGCATATAACGTTCGATCATACGTACGAGTCTCTTCGATCGACCGACCGCGTTTGTTATCACTGAGTGAGTTTCGTTCTCTCTCTTCGACGCGATGAGTACGGAAGACGACGGTGCCGTTGTGATAGTATCGCCACCGTTGATTTTCTCGCGGACGAAATCGTTGGACGAGAGCAAAAGTATCGTCGGAGCAATGTCGTGGCATTGTTTCTTCTTTTCGTCGTCGTCAGTAGCAACACGGCGCAAATGTAGAACGAACGTCAGTCAAATATCCGATAATTCTTCTTTCGTGAGCATTCGCATCGCCGTCGCGAGGACGTTCTCGAGACGCGTCAAACTCGACTGTTCTACGAGAATCGTCGACATAACGCTCCCTTCAAAGAAAAGATAATTTGTGGAAGAGTAGTCGAGCAATATATGTTTTAACGCATGATGCGCCTGGCGGGGTGCGTGGATCGGAAAAGAAATTAGTCCTACCCGCCCTCTGCACCCCGCCTGGCGCCCGGGCTCCGTGTCGCTCCGCGAGATGTGGTGGTACTCACACTCTCGCGCGTAATCCTCCGCAGTCGACATTGGATCGTGCGCGTAGACGCACGTTCTCTCTCTCTCTCTCTCTCTCTCTCGTCGTTGTCGTCGTCCCGATGACGCGAGACTACTGAAGAGAAGGTGGCGGTGAGCGGGCGGTTTTATTCGTGGTTGCGCGGGCAGTTTATCTCTCTCTCTCTCTCTCTCTCTCTCTCTCTCTCTCTCTTATGATAATATTTATATATATATATTGACGCGCGTGTGGTATTTGTTTGATATGAAAAAAGGGGAAAGAGGATGAGAAAAGAAAAAAAGAAAAAGAACAAAAAATGGTATGTTTAATTTTTTTATTGTATATGTAGAGCCGTAGCATCCGGCGGTACTTTGTAATGTCCCCACGGGAGAGTCGCGCCGCTCGCGGAAACGGTTATTACGTAACGCTTGTCGTCGTGCGGGCTGAGAGCGAGTTTTCTCTCCGATACGGTGTATACTTCGTGCAATCTCGATCTTATGCACGATTGACGGATCGTGCGTTCCGTCGCGTCGCGCAAACATCGCGTGTAATCGTCGAATGTAATTTGCTGCGCGACGATGTGTCTGTGCACTTTTTTTATTATCTTTGTGTCCTTGCGACCGTCCACCCGATAGGCGTACATCTTCGCTCGTAATGCACCGAATTCGCTCATGACGGCGACAAAATTTTCGTCCTTCACAAGACCGGGCACGCGCTTGTTTGTGCGCGGCATATCGTACGCGTTCGCCGTCGAATAGTCGCTCGTGTCGAATCGCGCCAGATTGCGCCGCATACACTCATATGGATTCGTCGTGTTTGTGTCGATGTGATAAGTCAGACTGTCGGTGTCGGTATACAATAGACGACAGCACGATGAGGACGATGACGAACCGTTATCATTAGTATTACTATCCTCGATGTGGCGTGCATCGTAATGTACGCGTTAATCGATAATAAACGTTCCCCCTCTACCAACTACCGCCAGTCCAACGGTGAGATGACCGACACGAGAAAACGAAAATCACACGACAACGACGACGTTTCAACAAAAGGACCCGTTATAAATAACAACGGTGGTCAGACACGAAACAAAAAAATTAACAATAAATGGAACAAGTGAGTTTTATTATTATTGTTTACTTAAAAACACTTTTACTCACATATCGAGTTACTACTACTACCATTTGTTCACTAGAAACGATGAAAGTGCCAACATTCCAGTTCGAATCTTAACAAGAAAATACCTACTGACGAAAATGTGTTACAAATTCATTGAAATAGGAATCACAGCGACGCTTCCATCCCACGTAAGCGTCGTCATAGGCAACAATTACGGCAAGGAAATCTCGCCCTCAGCAACCGTTTAGAAAAACTTCCTCGAGCTAGAATCAAACGTGATGTCGAGTCTACGAGGCAGTGGCAAAAATGTTAGAGGAGGAACAGGAGATTTCCCCAACGATATTCTGATCGAGAATTTAACGCTACACTTCGGAAAAATCAATAATTTACCATTACTTACACTGGAAACATACACGACTTGTCGTCTGTCCGTGTCGCAAGCCACCGTTATCAATATATACAAACTCAAACATTGTATAAACCGCATCACCAACTTAATATGTGCAATTATTAATAACGCGAAATTACGACAATTTCTCGACATTGCATGCACAATACCCGATAATGTGAATATCACTAAAGTAATACTAAACAGCGATTTGGTCGGTCGAAACAATATAATCGACTGCAAACTCGTCGCATTGATTTTCAACAAATAAGAAAATATACATTTAAGATTTTTTACTTAACCATAAAGCAATTTCTTTTTTATCCTCTACGTGCGCGCAACGAATCGCAGAATATTTTTATAAACAAAGTTTCATCATTAAATAAAAGAATTCCACAAATAAATGTACACAACATATATTTTTTCTCTTTATTTTTTTCTTTTATGCATAAACAATATAAATACATATATATTTTTTTCTTTCATACATAACAACAGTATATTATTTTCATTTTTCTCTCTCTCTCTCTCGAACGACTCCAGTCAACGCTTTCCATTTTGCCCGCCAATTTCTTTCTTTTTTCGATACATCACGCCTAGAAAGCAATTTTTTTTTTACGTTTCGATGCTCGAACTTAGAAATTGTGTCCTTATTTTTGCATATTTCCATCAAGTGCGAGGCTCCCGTCCTAAAATATCTTTAGTAAGGTAAATTTGGAGACGAACGAGCTCAGTGCCCCTCTTACCCGGTGATTTCACCGTGAACACGCGTCGATTCTCCACCTTTGCGATATATTGTTGCACGCAATCCCGCGTGATTTCGCGACAATCGTCAAACAATGCGTCCAATCCACCACCACTACCCTTTTCTCCATCAACGATCTCCATTGCTTCCTGCTTTTCCTCAACAACCCTCTTATCAATTATCATCAGCACCTTCATACCACCACCATTATCATCGACAAAGGCGACTCGATTAGCAGCAGAGGTTTCTATTAAATTCGACATATACTCCTTGTAATAATGAATCCAATCATAAAAACTCTCCTTCGAGAGAATCCCATTAACGTAAGAAGCCAAATACAATTTTCGAGGCGTATTCTCACGTATAACCTTAATCATCTCATCGACGCTACAAGGAGCGTTACGCGAAGGTCCGTTAAACAGCCACATTTCTTACAGATTAACCAACACGTCGCACAAAGCGGCCGCTTCGTTTCTGCACCGATCCATATTCGCGACGTGTCGAACAGCATCAATTTTAGACTGTATGCTGCACACGGCAGCCGTCATCAATCGAATGTTACGAAGCGTGATTTCCGACAACCACAATTCGCGTAACAAATCAAGAAGAGTTAAAAGAAACGGCATTACTCCCTCCTCATCCTCCTCCTCCTCCTCATCCTCCACCTCTTCCATCAGCTCTCCGTTATTTTTATTACGATCATTATCATCGATCGTTATTATTATCTCATCCTTCCTTTTCTTTCTCTTTCTTTCTTTCGTTTGATCTTCCTTAACATTATCATCATCATCAAACTCAATCGATATCAATGCTCTTTCAACGTCGGCTCGTTGCTGTTGGTCCAAAGTAACGATGCATCGCAGCGTATCAATACTCTTCTTCATATATTTGTTACGTGACAATTCGATTGGCTCGTTACTCTCCATCGTTCTCTTTCTCTCTCTTTGAAACTATTCCCTATCTCATTTCACCCCCCCTCCCGACCACTCTATGGAAAAAAAACAACAAAATATTACGTACGTCAAACCAAAACAAAACTTGCTATTGTTCTATCCACTTCTGCTAAGCATACCCTGTATATACCTCCTTTTCCGGAAAACAGAAACAGATTATCTATTCTCTTTGTCTCTCTCTCTCCCGCAGACAGGATACACTTTTCCCGCAAAACGCACACACATCAGTCGTTATACACGAAACCGCCCATTCTGCGAAAAAACTATTTCCTTTCTTTATTTAATACGCACTGTTTCAACAGGATGTATTTTTTTTTTTACACATATCGCATATCCCGCGGATATAAAAATTAAATCATCGTCGAGATATCGCGCGCGGCGTGATCCGCATCCCGCGGATAAACCATCGGCTCACCGTCGCCTTCTCCTCAGTCACGGATACGCGACGATACGCACGTCATCGAAGAGGAGGACGCGCGCGTGTGTTATCGCAGCGACACGGAAGACATTTCGCGGAGCGACACCGAACTCGGGCGCGGGGCGGGGTGCGGGGAGCGGGGAGGATTAAGTTCTTCCCCGCTCCCCGCACCCCGCCCGGCGCACCTTGTGTTAGAACATATTGGGTTGTTCGGAAAGTAATTTCGTTTTTTCCCGACAGAGGATTTAATTGTATTTTTTCACAGCTAACTTCACACTTAAGTCGCATTGTCATTATATGTTTTGACAGCTGATATAGCAAGGCTTGTGTGTGAATAAGTTCAATTGATTTTACGCAGTAGTTTTTGGTCGGTGCCCTTTTAAATATGGAGAGCAATAAGCAGCATTTTCGTCATATTTTACTTTTTTACTATAGAAAAGGTAAAAATGCTGTTCAAGCCAGAAAGAAATTAAGCGATGTGTATGGAGAAGATGTGTTGACAATACGCCAGTGCCAGAACTGGTTTGCAAAATTTCGATCCGGCAATTTTGATGTCGAAGATGCATCACGTTCTGGAAGGCCGGTTGAAGCTGATAAAGACGCGATAAAGGCATTAGTTGATGCAAACCGACGAATAACAACACGTGAGATCGGTGAGAGGTTAAATTTATCGAATTCAACTGTTTATGACCACCTGAAAGGCCTCGGTTTTACCTCGAAGCTCGATATATGGGTTCCCCATGTCCTCACGGAGAGAAATTTGTGTCGTCGCGTTGACGTCTGTGCTTCACTTCTCAAACGTCACAAAAATGATCCATTTTTGAAGCGCATCATTACTGGGGACAAAAAATGGGTTGTATATAACAATGTCAAACGCAAGAGATCATGGAGCAGAAAAGATGAACCGGCTCAAAGCATTTCAAAAGCCGATATCCATCAAAAAAAGGTGATGCTGTCTGTTTGGTGGGATTTTAAAGGAGTCACTTTTTTTGAGCTTTTACCGGATAACACAACAATTAATTCGGAAGTCTACTGTCATCAGCTGGACAAACTGAATGATGCACTTCAACAGAAACGGCCAGAATTAATCAACAGAAAAGGTGTAGTGTTCCACCAAGATAATGCGAGACCTCATACAAGTTTGGTCACTCGCCAAAAGCTTTTACAGCTTGGATGGGATGTATTGCCACACCCACCATATTCTCCAGACCTGGCCCCTTCGGATTATTATTTGTTCCGGTCACTGCAAAATTTTTTGGACGGTAAAACCTTTACCTCAAATGAACACGTCAAAAATCACCTGGATCAGTTTTTTGCCAGCAAAGACCAAAAATTTTATGAGCGTGGAATCATGCTACTACCAGAAAGATGGCAAAAGGTGTTGGATCAGAATGGCCAATATATAATTTAATTAAATATTTATTCATTATACGAAGATTGTCTTTCATTTTCACCACAAAAAAACGAAATTACTTTCCGAACAACCCAATATATTGCTCAACTACTTGGGGGAATGACGGGCTTAGGCTTCAACGCGCTACAGTCAAGAACGTTAAATCCCTTCAAACGTTTTTTGTCTCGTTTCTTTCCCAATTTCTCTCTCGTTCATTTTCTACTTTAAACTTTGTCGATGCAGAAGCCCGCCAACCAATACTGATCAGGGAATCGTAAACGAATTCGTACTCATCATCTTCGTGCTCGGTGATGAAATTCGATTTTTAGTCGATCCAGTCGTCCGGATACATGGCTATTTTCGGTTGGCCGTTTTCCATCAACATCACTGTGTCGCTTGAGTTACCCACGGTTATAATCGGTGGATACACTTGTTCTATCTGGTCCGTCGCCGACAGGTCCTCGCGATAGTTTTGCGTCAGAGTACGTTTTGCACAATCCCAGTGCAGTTTGAAGAAACCGTTCGATTGATTCTTCCATGATTATGGACGGCTTGCCGTGAAGTACGCCGGATACGTTTTCGTTATCTTGATCTAAATGTCGATCGTGTGTTTCTAATAGTCGTAGAGCACGTACTCGTCGATCCAATATCGAACGTACACCTTTTTATCCGTTGAGAATTGCTTGTTCGGATCGTAGATCATATGCAGACAATTGTAAAAGTGACGAAGGATGCCTATATTCCCGTACGCAAACACGAAACCGACCCGCAATGTTTGCGAGGAGCGTTTTGGACCGCGGACAAAAGTGTAGGTTGTGTTGGTGCGCGACGGTATTCGGCATCTCACACTCATTTCCCGCGTTTCCGCGTCGTTCGGATAACGTTGAAGAACAAAACCGATTTCGGGGTAAATTGTCTCATACGTTTCATCAGAGATGACGACTCGTCCGCATTGAACCTAATATTGCACCATCGTGTCGTTCGTTCGGTCAGATTCGTAATATGCTATCCACGGTATTTGACCACGCAACGAAAACGCGTACAATGCGCATGAACAGATCGGTAGGTATCACTTCTATGCCGTACTGTCCTTGATAGTGAATTGCCGCAGACGCGCGTCGCGCGTCGCGCGAATGAGAACAGATTCCGTCGTAACCTATCGTTCGATTTCCGAGAATGCGCTGAGACTTGTGCCAATTAAAAATGAAATTGCGAACCTAATTGTCAAGTCCTACCAACGGCAGGGACGTTATGGTCATTTCCGACAGATATCCGTACGCGATCACGTTTGTGTGAGTTATGTACAAAGAATTGATGTACAAACCTTCGTTCTTGCGATGCTCCACCACGGGAAATTTGGTGTAAGACTCAGCGTAATGATAATCCTCGCTTTTGGCCGCCTCTTTCGCGCTTCCGCGAAAAAATGCGCCGCTATCCACAGTACTACCTTGTATACCGCGTTCACATTGTCCCGTTTTATGCCCAAGGATTTGCATGGATTCTTGATGATCTTCAGTATCAGATCTCCTGCGAATCCTCGCTCGTCGACATTATCGGTCATGAGCATGAAGTAGAAGAGCATCAATGTGGAAGAAATGCTGAATTCGTACCAGTTCTTTCCCCAGGGAAACTCTCAATTAAACTTTTCGTCCATCGCTTCGGCATATAAACAAAATCCGTCGTTACTGTGGTGATTCTTTTTCGTTTTGTCGTCGTAGAGTTTACGCTCAAATGATGGCCCGCCAGTTTAATCAGCCAATTGCACATGTCATCCAAATCTACGTGATCCGTATTTTATGTTAAATGCACGGTCCTACTCGCCTCCGGTAAGAGAGTATATCGGTCCAGATTAGGTGGTTCGACGCTTATTACCGACAACATGTTCATGGCCCTGTCGCTCGTTCTGCAGCCATACCTGCGGTTCGCGATTTTGATATTTTCGCGGATAGCTGTAATAGTAATCGCATTTGTCGTAAAAATCCAACGAATCGTCTGGCGCAAACGTGTGTACGCAGTACTAACCGAATATCGCGATCGCACTCACTATCATCAGTATGCTAGTTAACTCGATCATCACTATTCGAAACGTCGCGTCGATCCAATTTTTTAAATCAATTCGTCCGTCAAGGGCGCGCCCCTTATCTTTGTCGTCGTTGTCGCGATTGTCATCTGTTCGCCGCCATCCGACATTGATCATTTGCATTGCAATCGATTGTGTTTTCCGCATAGTGAAGTTATACGCGATCGCTCACGCTCACATACTGATTGTACGTTTCCTCGTTGAATGTGTATCGTCGTCCCGTTACCGTAAAAGTCATTGGTATATTAATCATATCATCCCTGCACGCTACGTACACGTGTATAGTGGCGTCTTCCGCGAAAAGGGTGTGATAAAATCGACCGTCGAGAAAACACGAATACGTGTTCTCTTCCTGTGTTTGTCTGACGAAAGCGTTGATTGTCATCGGATGGCAAAGCATGCGCGACGCGAGAATCTGATTGTTGAAATCCGCGTAGGCGTAGATCGTTGTCGAAAATTTCGGCGGAACGCGTCTGATGGTCCCGTTTGCGCGTGCTGACGTGTAGTATAAAGCCGTGCGATCGGAGCGTCGATTGCCCACGATCGTGTCAATGTAAAGACGGTAATGACTGCGATCTATTAAGACCCACTACTCCACTACGAGATCGCGAAACATCTCGTAACGTTGAAACCTTAGTGCGCACGATTGAGTACTGAGCACCTCTCCACTGGTGCGCAACGGATAGAGCGCTATCATATCGCTCGTTTCGCGTCTCGCGTCGTAGTTCGCTAATACCCATGACTCGGATTCACCGTCCAGAACCAAACATACTGATTGAAAAAATTTCTGTTCGAGCTCCGACTCCCCGAGCAGTGCGAACATGCGTTGCTGCGAAAACATGTGCATGTGCAACGGATCGAAGCGTTCCGTTCGGTACGTCTATACGTACCGGTATATATTATATAAATATAAAAACCGGTATATATTTTATTATATAAATATATAATAAAAAAAACGGCCAAAACTTATTCGTATTACCAATAATATATTTGTGTTACCAATAATATATTGGTAATACCAATAAGTTTTCGCCGTTTTTTAAATAAAAATTATCAATTTATTCTAAAAAAAATATATGTTACATTTTATTCAAAATATTGTCCGTCACTAGCTACTACTTTTTGCCATCTTTCTGGCAGCATTCGGATGCCACGTCGAAAAAACTCTTCATCTTTTGAGGCTACCCATAAATCGACCCAATTTTTGGCTTCTTCGTAAGAAGTGAAGTGCTGCTCGACCAGGGCGTGAGCCATCGATCGGAACAAGTAGTAGTCCGAACGAGCAATGTCTGCTGAATACGGCGGGTGGGGTAAGACATCTCATTGTAAAGCTTCCAAAGTATCCTTGACGATTTTTGCAACATGTGGCCGAGCGTTGTTGTGCTGAAAAATCACTTTGTCATGTCTTTTGGCATATTGGGGGCGTTTAAGCTTCAATTCTTGGCTTAATTGCATCAGTTGCTGTTGATAACGTTCTCCAGTGATAGTTTCGTTAGGCTGGAGTAGCTCGTAATAGATTACTCCGAGCTGATCCAACCAGATGCCCAAAATTAGCTTCTTGCCATGAATATTCGATTTGGCCGTTGAAGTTGGTGCATGGCCGGGCTTACCCCACGATTTCCTATGCATTGGGTTGTCGTAGTGGATCCACATTTCATCCCCGGTCACTATTCGATGCAAAAAACCCTTTTGATTTTGTCTTTGGAGAAGTTGTTCGTACGTGACAAGACGGCGTTCGACGTCTCTGGGTATGAGTTCATGCGGAACCCAATTTCCTTGCTTTTGTACAATACCAATGGTCTTGAGAAGGTTTGAAATCGCTTGTTGAGTCACTCCCAAGTTTTCTGCGAGCTGCTCTTGAGTTTGGCATAAGTCTTGGTCCAATAATGCCTCTAACTCAACGTCTTCAAATTTTACTGATCTTCCTTTGCGTTTTTTATCTTCCACGTCAAACTCGCCGCTTTTAAACTTTTGAAACCACTCACGACAACTTCTCTTTCTTAAAGCAGCATCACCATAAACTTTTACAAGCGACCGATGCGCCTCAGCAGCAGATTTCTTTAAATGAAAGAAATAAATCAAAACTTCCCACAAATGACGCTTATTCGGTACAAAACTCGATATTTTTGAACGAAAAAAATGTCTACTGCCAATACAAAGTCAATAGTATTTTAAGGTACTGTTGTTGCCAGGTGTCCAAACTTTCTATATGATGTTTTACATTTGACGATTTCAAAGTAATCTTGTCGGTGGAGCCATCTTTTGAAAACGGCGGAAACTTATTTGTATTACTAATAACATATAAAAATATATAAATAAATAAATATATACAAAGTTTTCTCTTATATATATCTACGAGGTCTGTTCAAAAAGTATCGCAAATTATGAATTTCCGCGAGTTACGTATATTCGATTTTCGATTTTTTTGTGGCGTTATGTTGGTACTCATGTCCCTCACTTATGCCGACAAGTTCGGCCATTTTGAATATTCAGTTTATCTTTGACAGCTGTTTTGCTTGGACGTGTTTTGGCTTGTCTTCGATTTTTGCCTATTTCAAAAAATGGATCAAAGAATCTAACAAAATTAAGTGCGCGGACGCATTCCGAATGTTGACTGTGGCATATGGTGAAGCTACCTTAGACCAAAGCAACGTTTATCGGTAGTACAAAATGTTTTCAGAGGGCCGAGAAGATGTGAATGACGAAGAGCGTGCCGGACGCCCGGGCACGTCAACAACAAACGAAAACATTGATGAAGTGAAAAAAATAGTATTGGCCAATCGTCGAATCACCGTTAGAGAAGTTGCTGAGGACCTAAATATATCGATTGGCTCGTGCCATTCAACTTTTACTAATAATTTGGGCATGAGACGGGTCACCGCGAAATTCGTACCAACGCCCCTGCTC
>NW_014554979.1:536-1941 GCF_001313825.1 Dinoponera quadriceps | reverse complement strand
GCAGCCACCGTATTCCCCAGACCTGGTCCCCTGTGACTTTTTCTTGTTCCCGAAACTGAAGAGGCACATGAAAGGACGACGCTACGCTACGATTGAAGATATAATGACGGCATCGAAGTAGGAGCTGAACAAGATCACAAAAAATGATTTTTTGAAGTGCTTCGAGGATTGGAAAAAACGTTGGCACAAATGTATAATATCTGATGGAAATTACGTTAAAGGAGACAAAATAGATATTCATGAAAAATAAATAATTCTTGAAAAAACTCAAAATTCGCGATACTTCTTGAACAGACCTCGTATATATATATATATATATATATATATATATATATATATAAAATGTAATAAAATATATATAAAAAAAAAATATATATATATATATTTAAGGAGATAATTTAAAGATTAACATAATTGTAGAAAATCTGTATTTTAAAATTAACCCACTGAGTTCCAAAATGACAAAAAATTTTTTTTATGTTTGAGCAAATTTGAGTAAAAAAAATTTTTCCACTTTATTTTTGGGTTTAAAAAAAATATTTCAAAATATTTTGAATTTTCATTAAAACTTTCAAGTTCAAACGTAAGAAAAATATTTCGTCACTTCAGATTTGATGAATTAATAGTTTTAAATGTTGCCCCGTGCAGTTTAATTACAAATTTTTGCACGAATTAAACTCCCTTTAAAGCCACTTTCTCAGTATGGCAGGCTTCCTTGCAAATAAAATTAGTGATATGATATTAGTGTGCCATAATAACTACCTTGCTACATGAAGGTTTTTACTAAATGTTTTCCAGATGAAAAACATCTTAACAACTAAGCAGTTCGAAACCTACCTCAATAAGCTCGTGATAGAAATCTGGTTCGACAACGTCGACATCATGAATACAACAAAGATAATGCACGAGCTTGTGAGTGAGTCTACTTGTGAATTGGAATTCAATTTAATTTAAAGAAAAAGAAACGATTAAACTCGCTGTTCCCAGAGTTAGGTGGTTTAGCCTTCTTGGGGTTTGGTAGGGGTGGTTTCTTGACCTTCATTTGACCTATGGATGTCCCGTTAACCTTATACTTTGATACATATCTGGATGTAAAATTTCCCGCTCTTTCTGAATCCGGCATTAAAAATAGGGGGTTCCATTTAAAAAAGTGACCTTGACCTTCACATAACCTTGAAAACTTACCTCAAGGTCAAGGTCATTAGTACAGGTAGATGACCCCCACTGTCCTCGTCAACTTATATCCGAACATTTTTTTCGTAGGTTGCGTAGTTTCGGAAATATCTCGGTTTGTCGATTAAAATGGGTCACCGTGTATATACAGGGTGTCCCAGACCACCCGTCTCACCCGATTTTTTTGTAAACGCGACATTTTAAAGAAAAATGTTTCAGACAAAAGTTTTGC
>NW_014554979.1:0-490 GCF_001313825.1 Dinoponera quadriceps | reverse complement strand
TGACCTTGGATAGTCGTTTGAAGATCACGTGAAGGTCACCTTTAATTTCTTAAATAGAAACTCCCATTTTTCAATGCATATTCTTGTAGCTTACCTCGAGAGCTTTCCAAAACGCTATAAAGAAACGTTTTTTTAATTAGTACTTTTCGAGTTATAAGGGTTGAAAGTTACATTACCGCCGGCATTAGCATTACCCAAGGTGGAGGTTGCACGGTCGGATTTACACCTCTTTGTGTGTTTGTGTGTTTGTGTGTGTGAATGTGTGTGTGTCAACAGAGATAAGGACCCCACGGTTCGTCACTCCCGTAGTATTTATCGACTCCAAACCCTCTCTGCTGTACGCGCGCGCGTGTGTGTGTGTGTGTGTGGCTGATGTTATTAGGCCTGGTGTTCGAAATGTCCACCGTTTGCTTCAATGCAAGCAAGTACTCTTTTCTCAAAATTATTTGTTTCATGAAGAATTTCATCAACATGTAGAGAGCGAATAGCT
>NW_014554978.1:1253-1516 GCF_001313825.1 Dinoponera quadriceps | reverse complement strand
GGAGCATAATATAATAATATTGGATTCGTAACGTCTTTTTGACATTGTCTGATCCTCACACGCATATAATTTTGATGCGCACAAAGATTGTACACAAATGAGACCTATTAGATGGTTGCATATGAAACCGTCCATTTTTAAGCGAAAGAAAAGATAGTAATTTGATAGTACAGGGTGCGGCGAAAGGTTTGCCCGAGTTTGAAAAATCCGTTGCTCACCAGATGGCGTGAGTAGGTTGTTGGGCAGGGTCTCATTAGGAAGGT
>NW_014554978.1:494-1226 GCF_001313825.1 Dinoponera quadriceps | reverse complement strand
AGTTAACATCATGATTTGGACTGGAGAACATCGTGGATTCGCTGTGCGCTCTTTTTTGGAAAATGGCCGTTCAGTCATTGCGACGCAGAGAGCAATGCGCTTGCGATTCCATATTCCGCGCCATGTTTCCGTACCTGATGGAAAAACAATCAAACGTTGGGTTTCTTCATTGGAAGAAACCGGATCCACAGTAAGAACTCATGTAGTTGGAAGACCCGGAACTGCAACAACACCAGAGAACGTGCAGTTAGTGAGGGTATCAGTGGAACGTTCGCCTAGGCGCTCTGCTCGGAGGCATGCAGTTGNATCTGGGGGAGATTTGGTTTCAACAAGATGGAGCAACAGCGCATACAGCCCGCATTTCTATGGCGAAACTGAGGCAAATGTTCCCTACTCGACTCGTCTTTCTGAGGGGTGATTTGGGGTGGCCAGCAAGATCGCCCGATTTGAGTATTTGTGACTTTTTCTTGTGGGGGTATCTGAAAGAAAAAGTCTTCAAGCATCGTCCCCATACCCTACAAGAACTGAAAAGGAGAATCATCGAAGAGGTGAACGCCATTCCGATTCAGATGTGCCAAAACGCAGCCCGAAGCTTCCAAAATCGGCTACATCAGTGCATTGTTACTGGAGGCCGCCATCTTGCAGATATTGTTTTTAAACGTCAATGTAAAAAAACTGTTTGAAGTATCAAAGGTAATAAAAAAATTTCCAATCCTCTACATTTAATAGTAT
>NW_014554978.1:0-260 GCF_001313825.1 Dinoponera quadriceps | reverse complement strand
TAATCGGAGGAAGCGATGTCTGGGGAATATAGCGGATGGAATTAGGATTTTCCAGTTCACTCCTTTTAAGTACCTCTTGAGTGGTTGAGCAACATGCGGCCTGGCGTTATCATGCTATAAAATCAACTTGTCTTGGCGATTCTCCTATTCCGGCTTCTTCTCGCTTCAAATGGATCAGTTGTGGTCGATAACGATCCCTAGATAACGTCTTTAGTGATGGTTTCCGACGGTTTCAGCAGCTCCTTAAATTTTTGGGTGGT
>NW_014554977.1:314-1389 GCF_001313825.1 Dinoponera quadriceps | reverse complement strand
AGTCGATGAAGATCATACATGGTGCAACCCCAAAAACCGTGTCCATCACTTTTCCGGCCGTTGAGGAGTGTTTTAGTCTTCTTCAGAGCACGACTGCCGAGTGAAGTTTATTGTTTTGGCTGCTCCTTCAAATCCGGTGTGTAGTGATAGATCCATGTCTCATCAACGGTTACGACTCGATGCAAAAACTCCTGTGGATTGGGCTTAAACAGTTCCAAACGCTGCATCAAAATTTATAGCCGAATCCGCTATTGTCTACCGTGAGCAATTGTGGCACCTATCGGGCCGACAGCTATTTTATTCCCAAGTCATCATGCAAAATATTGAATGACGTTCTGTACGACATTCCGTACGCCTACAGCCTCTGCTACTTANTTCAGAGCACGACTGCCGAGTGAAGTTTATTGTTTTGACTGCTCCTTCAAATCCGGTGTGTAGTGATAGATCCATGTCTCATCAACGGTTACGACTCGATGCAAAAACTCCTGTGGATTGGGCTTAAACAGTTCCAAACGCTGCATCAAAATTTATAGCCGAATCCGCTATTGTCTACCGTGAGCAATTGTGGCACCTATCGGGCCGACAGCTATTTTATTCCCAAGTCATCATGCAAAATATTGAATGACGTTCTGTACGACATTCCGTACGCCTACAGCCTCTGCTACTTATCGCACTTTTGTTCGGCGATCAGCGAGAATCATGTTGTGGGAGTTTTCACCGATTTCCTCAGTAACAACGTCTGCCGGGAGGCCTGGGCGCTCCTCATCAAAAAGAAAAGAACGACCACGTTTGAATTCGTTGATCCAATATCTGACAGTTGTCATATACGAGGGTGGTCCCAGAAGTATCCGACCCAACAAAGAAAATACCAAAATTTTAGAAAAAAATGTATTTATTTTTCAACATAATTTCCTTTCAGTTCTATACACTTTTCCCAGCGATGTTCAATAAGTTCGATATCCTTTTTATAATAAGAACTGTCTTGCTCCTCAAAATAGCCATTAACTGCCGACATCACTTCTTCATCGTTGGAAAATCTTTGACCACTGAGCCATTTTTTCAAGTTTGGGAACAG
>NW_014554977.1:0-281 GCF_001313825.1 Dinoponera quadriceps | reverse complement strand
CACTCAATTGAAACATCTTCACGATACTGTTTTTGTTTGAGTGTGAGCAAACGCGGCACCCATCTTGAACACAGCTTTCTCATGTCCAAATTTTCAGATAATATGCGATGTACTGCACTTTTTGAAATGCCTACTATGTCTTCTAGCTCCCGCACTTTCAGTCGACGATCATCCAGTACCGCTTTGTGGATTTTCTTCACCATTTCTGGAGTCGTCACTTCATTTGGTCGGTCACTGCGATGCTCGTCTTAGCAGCTCGTACGGCCTCGTTTAAACTCTGC
>NW_014554976.1:0-2581 GCF_001313825.1 Dinoponera quadriceps | reverse complement strand
ATTCTGTCGTGAATTTTCTTTGCAGTATTTCCTTCCAGAAAAAAGAATTAGAACAAAACTCGTTTTTTATTTCCTTTAGTGTAAACCTTTTAAAACGAAGTATTTTATTTACTGCGCGATATTCGATTTTATCTATTTTTCAAAACACACTACAACTTGTTTGCTTCGCTCGACCAAAACAAACAAACAAATTCCTAAACGTGCATTTAAAATTTACAGTACGCCTTCGGAAAGATCTAACTTGAGAAACATTATTGCCATTTGATACTACTAGCGCCATCTTGAGAATTTTTCGCAATTATCATCTGCCACTCCAAAAATTCTCCCTATAAAAATCCTACTTTCTTGCCGCCGCACACACTACTTTTGACTAACACGCTGTATCAAACAGAAGCAATCTTGTATCGGACAATTTCTCTGAGTCTATCGCGATACTTCCTTATTTTATCTATTATTATCCACGGTATTTCCTTAACAGACTTTGCTATTAGTTATAACCTCTTGACTTGACACTTCGGCATAATGCATCCGATATAATCGTCGCCAGTGCATCAGCCGTCTATCTAATTCGTCAACAAGTTTAGCCACGAGACGACAGCTCAATTTAGTCCTCGCTCCTAGGGATCTCAGAAATCCACTACACCTCGATCAACGAATCTATGTTCTACGTACTATTCACCACAGTCGATCCGTCTAAATTGTAAGTCTCTATTTCGTATTTAAACATGACTTTTAATAATTTCTTTCCAATTTCCAATTCTACTTTACTCTTTAAACACATACATACACTGTGTAATTATAATCTTCCTTGTATTCTATAATGTTGTTTTTCTCACCATACCGATATATTAAACATTCTTGTCACGTTAAATCCAATTGTATTACGTTCAGTTATACAGATTGTATTACGTTAAGTTACAAAGATTACTTTTACCTAAACTTACTTTAATCTTCATCTTTTATTTGCATTATTCCTATAATGCTGATTTATGAAAATTATTTATAAAAGTTTGATTATTTTTAATCCATATTTCGCTTTGTTCATTTTTAGCTAACCGTTTCATTTTTTAAATATTGTATCTTTTACAATGATATTTTTCATCAATTTATTACTATTATTAATCTACGTGAGAACCAATTTATGTTATTAGTATAATTAATAAACTGTTTCGTTCAAAATGCCCTAAATTTAACTAGTTGTTACATTTATTCATTCATTTCCTTTCAATTACTTCAATCTGAATTCCCCTTTCAACACTCTCATATTGTCTTATTCCAGTTAAAGAGATTATGTTCTTTAACCTAAATAAAGGACCACCTAACGTACGTTTTGGGATCTGAATCAATGGGCCTTTCCGGACCTTGACCTGATCTACTGGCCTGCCAGTATGTTTTGGCCTTGCAAGTGCGCAAATATGCGATGTTTGTTGCGTACATCCTCTTCCAGAACTTAACAAAAATGTACTGAAATTTACTATTACAAATAATTTTATTCAGTCAGTACAAATGGAAATATGCGTATTTTTGTAACATTCGTCCATATACTCAAAAGTACTAACATTTTTTAGAATTTACAAATAGCGCAATATTTGTTAATTATTCACTGATTGTTTTGCGCAAAATTGATCTTTAACATTTGTTTTTGACGATGTAACAAAGCTGCCGCTAAAGGCGATATGAGCGCTACATTTCATATTTTTACGAGTATTTGTTAGTCAAATTTCATTGAAACCATTTAAATTATTAACAATATGAAATTGTTGTAAGTTTACAACAACTTATAGACAAAGAGATTTCGACAAAAAATTTTTCACGTAATAAAAGACCCAATGACACACAAACACGACAAGATGTTCTCTGGCTGGTATTACGACGTACTCCAAATTTTTTGAAGCAAATTTTATAATCGAAAAATAGAATAGCAATTGAGTCATTCAATTCGGTGTGACTTTTTATTCTTATGAAGTGAATTCTTGTTTTTACTCCATATTATGTATCAAACATTTTATTCCGCATTGGAAAATGAATATTTTTACTTTGTGTCGTAAAGTAAATATCTTTATTTGTGATTAAAGAATGCGTATGACATAATCTACATCACTTTAACAGCGATGACAGCAAGTTACAAAGAATCCAGATAGCACAATATTATGCATCAATGTCCAACATTGAGACATAAGATGTCTTTAAGACATATTAAAGACATTTTAAAGACGTTTTATTTCCTAATTATAAGCATTGTGCTGTCTAGGATGTAAATGATTGAATCTTACTTTAACCGTCGTCTCATTCAATTNTTGTGCTGTCTAGGATGTAAATGATTGAATCTTACTTTAACCGTCGTCTCGTTCCATATGGTCACTCTTTTGGATTAAAATTCATTATATTTTAGAAAACGTATACCAGGTGTAGAAGTATGAAACCGGAATTTTTTTGTAAAAATTACACGTCTGTTGTTTGAAAATGATAAAATATATTTTATTCAAAATAATGTCTATTGCTATTTATACATTTTTCCCACCTCTCCGGCGATTTATAAATGCCACGCCAAAATAACATTTGAAGCGAATATTTTGAAGCG
>NW_014554975.1:0-2516 GCF_001313825.1 Dinoponera quadriceps | reverse complement strand
TTAATCTTACATTTGATGAGATGAATATAAAAAAATGAGCATACTACTGTAAAAATTCTAAAGAATGGAAAGGGTTAGTGGATTTAGGAGGTTAATTGGATAAATGCAATAGCGGAGGAAAAGCTCCTCAAGCAACAAAGGCTCTCGTTTTCATGTTAGTCAATGGTAGCTTTAAAACTCCCGTAGCTTATTATTTAACTGATTCATTAAGCGGTTTTGATAAATCTGTATTACTTGCTGATTTACTTACGAAATTGAGCGAAAATAAAATTGATGTTGTAAGCGTTTCTTTTGATGGCGATGAAAGCAATCAAAAAACTTGTAAGGCGTTAGGAGCCAATTTTAATGTGTCAGATGAAAAATCATTCAAACCTTATTTCGATCATCCACACAATTCAAAGCCGGTTTATGTATTTTTCGATCCGTGTCACATGCTCAAATTAGTGAGAAATTATTTTGCAACCAAGGGTCCACTTATTTCAAAAGATGGTGAATGCATTTGTTGGGATTTTATCGAAAAATTAAATAAAAAGCAATATGCGGAAGAGATGCATTGTGCATGTAAAAAAAACACGTCCACTTTCAAAATGAAAAAATGAAAGTTTTCCTTGCAGCTCAGGTTTTAAGTTCGAGTACATCCGCGGCTCTAACTTTTTTAGAACTTGAGATGAATGATAAAAACTTCGAGGACGCAGCTACCACGGCACTATTTTTAAAAAATTTTGATAGTATATTTGATCTTTTAAATTCCAAAAATGTTTTTTGTAAAACTCCAAATAGAAAAGGAATCACAAGAGACATGATGGCTCATTTAAAAAAAAACATCGATAAATATATAAATTATATAAAACAACTACAAATAGATGTTAAATTGACACAAAAATCAAGTGCTAAACATCAAGATTCAAATGTAACTGTCATTGAACGAAAACCCGTTATTAAATCGCGATCAGTCAAAACCGGATTCATAGGATTTATAATATATTTGACAAATTTATACTCATTATGTCATTCGTTATTTAAAGAAAATATTATTAAATATTTTTTGTCGTATAAACTTTCACAAAATCATGTGGAGATGTTTTTTTTTTTATTCGAAGAATGAAAGGGTTTTCAAATAATTCAACAAGTATACAGTTTAAATCAGCATACAAAAAATTATTATTGAATAATATTAATGTATCAATGCCCACTTCTGCAAACTGTATACCTCAAGATGATACACTTATCATATCTGACTCTCATGATAGTTCTAAAGCCACGAATCAAGTCGAGCAACATGGTACTTCTGAAACCATGAAAGAAATTATACAAAATGATAGTCCAAAAAGCACGAAAAAAGTCGTGCAAAATTCTACTGTACAAAAAAGTACAAGTATATTGCCTTTTCCCGTAAATACTTTTCTTCACGGTGATTTTAAGGTTTCAATCATGACTATTCAAAAAATTCTAAATGGGTACAGTCCGAATATCTTGATGACGTAATAAAACATACCGCAGGAGCGATAGTTCATATTTTACAAAAAACTATTAAATGTCCAGAATGTTTAAACATGTTAAAAAATGAACACACAACGAAGTCGAAATTGTCAATTTTAAAAAATAGAGGTTGTTTACATTTTGCTTCCGACGATGTCAATTTCATATGCCATTCGGTTGAAAAAATAATTAGACAAAATAAACATATTTTATTTAGTAGAAACATATATTTCACATTAGTATCGGAAACTTGGAAAATTCTACCCCCACAAATTTTAGATAAAAACAATCATACTTCAGAACAAGAATTTTTTTGCGATCACAAACAGAAATTAATTTATATACTAACTCTATGGTCACGTGTAGTGGTATGTGTTTTGGTCGGGGTGCATCAGGGTGTGCGGTAGGCATATATAAATAGAGTGCAAGAGTGAGCCCAAAACCTGTCCCATGCATGTAAAGAGATAGAAAACCGATGGACCGCTCTGTCTCTTTCTAATCAGTGACGTCAGTTAGTGACGTCAGCAAATTGGCTCGAGCGTGCGCAGCGGCAGAGTGTACGCGCAAAGAGTTAGTATACGTGATTGAGAGAAGCTCGACCAAGAGGGCGAGCGTGTCGCGCACCCAGCGCCCCCTCAACCGAAGAAGGTCCCTGCGAGGACCTCCGGCGTCAGTTCTTCCGCCGCTCTCAACCCTTTCGGACTTAGCTCCGAACCGAACTCGTGAGGTAACACCACGTGCTCGCGTCGTGCACGTGTTTCTAATCCCATCCCGCTTCGGGGTCTAATTGTAAATTCCATTTCTAAATATTAAGTCCAACTTTAGAATTATATTCTTCTATATTTTCTTAGTTTATTATTCATTATAATATTCGAATCTAGCATACCGACTTATATAGTACGCTAATATTAGTCAATTTCCGTATTGACCTCGTGTTGCTAAGTCGTTCCAACACTCCATTCGCACATTATTGTAACAATACCGTACCAACATCTGGATTAGAATACAGATCAGTATTAAATTAATACAAATAAAAT
>NW_014554974.1:358-2274 GCF_001313825.1 Dinoponera quadriceps | reverse complement strand
CTCTCTCTCTCTCTCTCTCTCTCTCTCTCTCTCTCTCTTTCTCTCTTGGCGACGCCGTTTTCAACCTACGTAATTAACTACCCTCTTTTTAAAAGCACCCCGGACCCGTTTTCGGTATAACATTCTCCCTCGCCCACCCCCCTCCGATGTCGGAATATTCACCGGGAGTGGTAATTACCGCTCGTGTAGCGCGATTTACGACAGAACGTTGTCGCGGTGCCGTCGGTCGTGCCGACACTATCGTAAATTTTTTTATTTCGCTCGAATTTATTTCCGCGGCGTGTGAAGCGATTTAGATGCGGCTTCAGTCGGCGATGAACTACGACGACCGGTTTTTTCGATTTCAAGCAGCGTCGTAACACACCCACTATGACTAGGCGTCTTGGAAATTGTCCGAGATTGCGATTCCTAACGTCCCGCGATGCAACCGCCGGATTGATTAATACAGACCGCAACTGAATCATTCGGCGAGGAAGAGTCGCGGAATACCAAGAAATAAACGGAACGCTGTGACGTCGCTCAACGTGAGGTGTAGATAAGAGTATCGTTTCAAATATACCGCGTCAATAAAAAATCAACATACGGAATCGTCGGGATTTTCAGACGGCGGCCGGTATGACGAGGACGGTGGTAGTTCCTATACAACGTCGGTACTTGTGTTTCGTAACAGTTCGCTAAGTTCAGCTGATCAAACGTTGGGTTGCGCGCACAAGGGAAAATGAGGGACGATGAAATAAACCGCTCCGGGATGACAAATGCTGATGCACGGGGACAATTCAACGGTTTACCGCACACGTCTCGTCGTCTCGACGCGATCGCGATGTCTATGCAAACCGCCCACAAGTTCCCACAATGAAGGGAGAAAGCACGTCGTCAATCTGTCGTCCCCGGGGAAGACGGGATGCGCCGTAAATCACGTACAGCCTCTCGTTCGTCGAGAGTACTTCTACGCGCCTCACCTAAGACACCTTGAACAATTTACGAGCGAATCTTGGACAAACTTCATTATTTATTTACCGGCGCTACTCAAGCCACCGAGATGCACGGATTAAAAGTACTCCCCCGATAATCCGACTATAAAAAAAGTATCTTTCCACATATACGGAGCTTAGTCTCGGGGCACAATTGTGGATATCTACGGGCGACTCTCTTTCGGTAGAATCATTTCAGCTAGTTCGCATTATTTCGTAATTGGCGCTCTTTTTCGTTCGCGACCCCGTCTGATCTTCTATTTTCGCGCCGACGCTATTGATCTTTCGCGCCAGACTTTCGTGCGACGCGGACGATTTTCTCGTGAGGACCTCTTGAGCTACAGGAAAAGAATTCATTTATCAACATTTCATTANTTTAGCACAGTGTTATTGATCAACATGTTGGGGGTAACATTACAATTTGTTAGTATACACAGAGAGAAAAATAAAAAGAATTTAAAACAATATTTATTCAATGGACATTCGTAATATATGTATTTATTAAAATCAAAATTTGTTATTTAAATATGTATGAAGTAAACAATTTTCTTTGTGTAAAACAACAGATTTGAGAAAATGTATATTTTACCATTTGAAAAAAATTTTTTAAAGTTAAAAAATATATATTATATATTAGCATAAGCAAATATCTTATTAGCATTCCCGAATATATTTTATTTTTTACACGTTTTTTCTCAGTGCAAATGTGTGTATGAAAATTCCAATTCATTGAGGGCGAATGAAAGGGCGAGTATTGTAAATTTAAATAATGAATTATTCACAATAAGACGCGCGCACACTAGCGATTCGAGGGGGTTTCTACTGTTTTGAACAATTAATCGACGCGGGCTGCCGCACTTCACGACTCACATGTCACTTCATTTATTTCCCAATGAAATTAACGATTTTGCGGATTCCCGTAACAAAAAAGTATCCTCAGACGCT
>NW_014554974.1:0-203 GCF_001313825.1 Dinoponera quadriceps | reverse complement strand
GGGTTTATTCGACAATACCGGCGGGAATCCGGGTCGATTGTTCGTCTACACAAATACAACGGACTTGAAAAAAAAGCAGCACGAAAACGATGTACCAATTTATTTTTGACGTATCATTTTACCGTTGCAAACCATGTGTTAAGTGTGTGTACAATTAAAATTAATGTTCATGGATGTGTTCAAATCAACTGTAATTTTCTACT
>NW_014554973.1:0-442 GCF_001313825.1 Dinoponera quadriceps | reverse complement strand
ACGAGTTCTTCCATTTTTTAGAATCTTCTAAAAAACTTCTAAAATCTTCTAAAATCTTCTAAAACACTTCTCACACAACTTTTCTCATTATTTAACTCTTTTTTTCACTGATCACTGTGCAATGCCTTCGCTTGAACAACCTACTATGATCTTTCGCTTTTTAATATACCGACATTGACTGGCACAAACTGGGCGTTCCTGCCTTATATTTCCTCTTTTAATATGAAAAAATAGGCGGGATGATAGACTCTGAGGATATCGTCGACCCATCAGGGAAAAAAACTTACAATGTGCTCTGATGACGAATCCAAGTATCTCCATAAACGCTTAGCGAAGGTTTGCGATAGCAGTTGCGATAGAAAAGGTTTTCGGTAACAATTTCGATAAAAAATAGTTTTACTAGCCTTCTTCGTAATAAACCTATGCATACATCCTCTGATAA
>NW_014554972.1:10762-23729 GCF_001313825.1 Dinoponera quadriceps | reverse complement strand
TATATATAATAACTTATGTATTAATTAAAAAGTTACAAATTTAATACAGGTCGCCTTCGAAGTAAGTGTCCTGGGCATCAATGCACCGTTAGAACCGTTTCTTCCAGTCCGCAAAACACGCGGAAAACGCAGCGGACGGAACTGATCGTAATACCTCCTGCGATTCGGATATTATTGTATCTCTCGTCGCAAAATACCGCCCTTTCTGTCGTAACTTCATCCGGGAGAATAGGAAAAAGTCAGCTGGAGACAGGTCTGGAGAGTAGGAGGTTTGCGAGACGATTGATACGTTGTTACGAACGAGAAACTCTCGAATATGAAGCGCAGTTCGTGGCCGCGCGTTGTCATAATGCAGTAGTCAGTTCTTGTGCTGCCATAACGCCGGTCGTTTTCGTCTCACGTCTTCCTTCGGGCGCCGTAACACCCCTTCGTAGTATTCTGCACTTACTGTTACACCTTGTGGCACGTATTTGTGATGAACTACACCTTGGTGATCGAAAAATGTGATTAACATTACCTTTTGATCTGAGCGAAACATGCGCGCTTTCTTCAGTCTCGACTCACCTTTCCTTACCCACTGACTACTCTGCTATTCTGTTTCCACATCATATGCGTAGATCCATGTTTGGTCCCCAGTAATAACATTTTTAAAGAAATTTTCATCCGTATTTACACGTTATAGCAGTTCTTCATAGAACTCTAAACGGTTTACCTTTTGGTCACGCGTGAGAATTCGAGGTATGAATTTTGAGACCACTCTCGTGTACTCTAACTTCTTGACGACGACATGGCATAACCCAAATGATATTTGTACAATCTCAGATAGTTCTCTCAGTGACCTTCGGCCAATTAATTGGAGATTTGTTCCTTCTTTCGTCGTTAACTGATGTGGACGGCCTTCCTGGCCTAGACTCCTCTTTTACCGACATTAAACCCTTCTTAAACCGTCCGTACTATTCGTAAACTTGAGTAGAACTCAGAGTCTCATTCCCAAAAACTTTCTTAAGCATTTTGAATGCCTCCGCGCACGTTTTTCGCAATTTATAGCAAAATTTTACGCAAACATGCTACTCTTGCAACATTTTCATTTTAAAAACGCTTGACGAATCACAGAACGGTATAAACGCACACTCGTTTCAAGTACAATAACTTCAGAACAACTGGACGGATCATAACAAAATTTCTACAGCGTACTGTAGAAGAATATGTTATCTATAGTAAAATCTTAAACTACGTCCGTGAAGTTTTACCGTGAAGTTTTACCCGTTCGACGACAGAATTCTGGTCTTTTTTATTACATTTATTGTTTACACCACAACTACTGTGCTGAGTCTTTTATAGATCATGTATTATTATGAAATGATCGAAAAATATAAATTTGTTCTTAAAATAATTTTAAATTATTGACTATTCAACGACGTTTAGGTGTTACTATCTTATGTTTTTTCCAAACACCACAACTTTTATCTGAAAAAAATTTCTATACAAAGTGTGGGAAAGAAGATATTTAAATGGTGACATTAAAATGGCTTGCATTGTAAATGTAAAACGATCTATAATATATGGATATTGCCAAGATAAATTTTAAAAAATAGTAGATGACGACAGTGAAAATTTGTTTGAAGAATTATTTATTTCTATTGAATGCAACAAAGACAAATTTTATTAAAATATCGAAACAAACTTTTTCATTGATCTATTCAAAAAATGTAAACCAAAGAAATTTAAGCCGAATTTCTAACTAATCCAATTAATTCAATGCATTTGTCTACCAACCAGTTGTTTTATTTGGTCACTCCATTCTTTTCCTATGTGCGAGCTTATTGACTAAGTTCATCTACGTGGAATCCAATGAGGAATCCGATAGAATGAATAAAGTACAAGGCGCCCAACCGGGTTTACCTTATCGCGTTAATTACTTTGTTGACTTAGACACGTATTATGTCCCGATTTTCATGCACACGGTCATGTGCGAAATGTCATACATGATCTTTCTCTTCGCAGTCAGTGTCTTGTTTTTGAACATCCGTTCAATATTACTGCCGACTGCTCGCAGCTTTGAAGTAAGAGTCTATCTGATCGTCTTCACATATGAAACCAAGAAATGAAAACATACTTTTTTTTTAACAGTTAAAGATTCCCAAATTTTATATCGAGAGAAATGACAAAATCAATTTTTTTATTTTCGGATAACATATTGCGGGCTTAGGTACGTCTTGGAAAATGCAAACAATTTAGAGAACGATTTCAAAGATTTGTTAAAAAGTACCCCGAAAAATGAATCTTACTCGATCATCGCTTACAGTATTCGAAAACACACCAAGGCGATACAGTTAGTACATTCGATTACTTGTTATTTTCATGGATGATAATAGGTAGCAAAATCATTGTAAAGTTGTTACTTTTTAACAGTAATTCGCTACCGTTATTCGTTGCTAATTCAAAAAAAGAATTGATGTTATTATCGTCATTTATCTTGAAAAATAACTCTTTACCGTTGTTATTACGTTTTGATTAATCTATCTTACGTTGTTATTATTTAAAAAATAATGAGACGTTATAATTTTGTTTATATATTTTATCAAATTATAAAAATCTGTTTTTTATAATATGTTGTCACCCATTCCATATACGTGTATAATTGTATTCGCTACTGTATTGTATTCGCTACTGTTACCCAAATAATGAAATAATGAAATTGTGATATTATTACCGTTACTAAGAAAAAAAAACGTCATTATCTTGTAATTAAGAAGAAATAACGATAACGACGTTATTTCCTAGCCCTGGAAATACTTAAATTAATACGTCATGTATTACGGCAGGTTTGTTAGTATCTTGGAATCATTATATAGGCCACCTCTTCTTTTACAAATGGGATGTTTCATCTCCGTTATAAGCGTCGTAGGATTTCAGATGCATTTTCATGCATTGAAAAAAGTATGAGTTATTAGATATTACGCGATCTATATTAAATTATATGTATCTTTACACAGATGATAACAAATACCGAAAACATGAGTCGCTTTTTTCGACATCTCTATTTTAACGCAGCTCTTATTAACGCGCTTTTCGAGAACTGGCAAGGTCAGAGAATTATAGATTCCATCGAAAAACTTTATGAATACGCGTATGTTTAATATGTCACACTTATGCTTTAAAAATTGCAAAATTGATAAAGCTTCTCGTCGTTTAATCTTGAAAGAGACATCCGATATCATATGAAATAATTTTAATAACATTAGCCTCTTGCATATACAGATATAATGTGAAGTGGTATGAAATGCCGTATGCAGTACGAAAGCTATTAATAATTATCATGTTGAAAAGCATAAAACCGTCGCAAATAACGGCTGGCAAAATCATTGTAATGTTGTATGAGAATTTCAATGCGGTGAACGTAATTATTTTATTAAAATGTATGTACAAACTTATTATTTATTGAATTTTTATTTTGGATACTGCGGATATCAACGCCATATTATATGCTACTACGATCTATGCAATGAAATATTTTTAGAACATGATTTAACAATTAGTTTAGTCAGTAAAAATAAATATTACCCACCGAACATATGACTTGCACATCTTAAATGTATGTAAATTTTATACGGAATTAAACAAAACTGTACAAAATATTGCGTTTCAATGATATTCGTCACTTTCAAGCAATCATTGAATATGACAGATTATTGTCTATCTTCTAATAAATATATTAAAAATTTGGTTTTCTAATTATAAAGAATCGTATTTTTGTCATACAACAATGAAAATACCGAAGACATGAGCCGCTTTTTCCGACATCTCAACGATAAAAAGATTTCAAAAATTATTTATTAATTTCGATACATTTTTACATATTACCACGACGATATAAATGATATGTAGCACATTACAACATTTTTTATAATTATGTGATTACAAGTACCTTTCACATATAAAATGCATTCTCTCCGCATTTAAACTAAACAAGATTGCAAAAGTTTTAAAGGTGATAAGTAAAACAGTCTAATTGCGACTCGCAATTGTGATTGCGAAACTTCAGTCTCTTATAGAAAATATAAAAAAATATAAGCTATCATGAAATCATGTCTCCACAAAACAACGTTTATTTCAGCAATTTGCAATTTAAATCCTCTCTAAAAAAAGAAACCCCTACAGAATTTATTAAAGCGGTTTACCATCGCGCGATTTCAGCCATCCATCATTCTACTATTGATTTGCGATAAATGGTCCGTCTCTACAAACAGATGTTTACTGTTGCTATCGATCGACTTCTTCCGCCGACTCTATAATACAAACATAACAGCAACCACGTGTGTTTCGCGGAGACAAGTTGAAACAGAATTTGTCAAAAGCGTGCAATATGAACTATATCTTAAAGTGAAATGAATTTCACCGTCGTAAAAATGACGATCCTAACTGAGACACAAAATGAATGGTACCGATATATTCTTTAGAAATTCACATTATAATATTATCCGCGTTTTATTAAGTATTAGCGGCCTGTGGCCCTTTCATATCGTAACCGTACGTTACGCAATTTACATCTTATCTTTACTAGTATTCGGATCTAGATTGACCTTCCAGGTATAATTTTGTCGCATTTCGCAGTTAGAGCATGTGAGACTTCGCGCTCTACGGCTTTATAGAGTACATTTATATTATTTAGAGGAAAGTTTAAAAGATTAAATCTTATTGTTGATAAAATTAGTAGTACAAGTGGTACAAGTGGTAGTCCAAAGGAGTAATGTCTGGTAAATACGGTGGGTGGGGTAAGACATCCCATTGTAAAGCTTCCAAAGTATCCTTGACGACTTTTGCAACATGTGGCCGAGAGTTGTCGTGCTGAAAAATCACTTTGTCATGTCTTTCGGCATATTGGGGGCGTTTAAGCTTCAATTCTTGGCTTAATTGCATCAGTTGCTGTTGATAACGTTCTCCAGTGATAGATTCGTTAGGCTGGAGTAGCTTGTAATAGATTACTCCGAACTGATCCCACCAGATGCACAACATTAGCTTCTTGCCATGAATATTCGGTTTGGCCATTGAAGTTGATGTATGGTCGGGCTTACCCCACGATTTCCTACGCTTTGGATTGTCGTAGTGGATCCACTTTTCATCCCCCGTCACTGTTTGATGCAAAAAACTCTTCCGATTTTGTTTTTGGAGAAGTTGTTCGCACGTGAAAAGACGGCGTTCGACGTCTCTGGGTTTGAGTTCATGCGGAACCCAATTTCCTTGCTTTTGTACCATACCAATGGTCTTGAGACGGTTTGAAATCGCTTGTTGAGTCACTCCCAAGTTTTCTGCGAGCTGCTCTTGAGTTTGGCATGAGTTTTGGTCCAATAATGCCTCTAACTCAGCGTCTTCAAACTTTACTGGCCTTCCTTCTCGTTCTTTATCTTCCACGTCAAACTCGCCGTTTTTAAACTTTTGAAACCACTCACGACAACTTCTCTCACTTAAAGCAGCATCACCGTAAATTTCTACAAGCGACCAATGCGCCTCAGCAGCAGATTTTTTTAAGTGAAAGAATTAAATCAGAACTTCCCGCAAATGACGCTTATTCGGTACAAAACTCGACATTTTTGGACGAAAAAAATGTATACTGCTAATACAATACAAGTCAATAGTATTTTAAGGTTATGTTGTTGCCAGGTGTCCAAACTTTCTATATGATGTTTCACATCTAACGATTTCAAAGTAATTTTGTCGGTGGAGCCATCTTTTGAAAACGGTGGAAACTCATTTGTATTACTAATACAATATATAAAGTATACCATAAATATCCATTTATCCCTCAATTGTATTATATTCTACGAGAGCGGATCAAGTATAAACGATCTTTTTGCGAAAAAGCCATATATTTTTCAAAATAAATTTTAATTTAGATTTTTCTTATTTTTCTACAGAGTCTCCAAACTTATCTATACACTTCCTTCAACGGTCTGGTAATATTTTAATTCCGGTATCATAAAAAGTTCGCTGACGTGTATCAAACCAATTGCATACGAACTGCTACACCACCTTGTTGGTTGTGAAGCGCTGTCCACCAAGGGCTTCCTTGAGTGGCCCAAACATATGGAAGTTGCATGGTGACAGATTTGAGCTCTAGCGTGGATGTTCTAGGACAGCCCAGTGCAAACCGGCCAATTTTTGTTGTGTTACTGCTGTAGTGTGGGGTTTACGTTGTCATGGAGAAGCAACACATTTCTAATCGGAATGCCGCGCCTTTTTGACCGATGAGCAGCTCAAACTGAAGTTCCTGATAGTTTTCAAGAACAGTTAAGCGCCGTTCGCCTTCGATGAGTTCTCAAACAGCCTCGATGTTCTGAGCTGTGATGCTGGTGCGGGGACGGCGCGGGTGGACAATGTTTTTAACACGCTCTCGTCCTTTCTTAAATTCGTTTTAACACTGATTCACTCGAGTCCATGAAAGAGTTTTTTTCCCGAACTGAGGGAGTAAACGGTGCTTAATTTCAGCAGCATTTACATTTTTGTTGACGAGAAATTTAATAATAACACGTTGTGCAACTGCGGGGTGTACTTCTTTCTCGCTCATAGTGATTGCTTAGAGTAAGAAGCACGTGGCGAGCTAACGTTATTACTGCCTTCCAAATGACCCCCCTTTACTTTCCAAAACGCTGTAGACCCCTCACGTCGCCGACGGGCACGCAATTTAACAAGGCTCGGTTATATTTGATTTATCCTTATATTTCTTCCAGGTGATAACAAATATTAGCGATATGAACCGCTTTGTACGGCACATTATGTATTTTAGTGGAGCTGTCCTTAATGTGTTTTTCTAGAACTGGCAAAGTCAGAAAATCATAGATTACACTGAGAAGGTGCACGAATACGCGTTTGATATGATATCAAAAACATGTTTCCAAATCATAAGTAGTACTATTAATGGTCGAGATTATACACGGTAAAATAGATTGTATTGACGTCTCGTCGAACAGCGATTCGAAATAACCATTTCAAGAAAGCCAACATCGTACAAATAGTTTATATTATTAGTTTGTTATATTTACAAATATAATGTTCAATGCTATGACATGCCAAATGCGACTAAGGAACTTCTAATATTAATCATGTTGAAAAGAATGAAACCATCTCAGATAATGGTCTGCAAATTTATCGTGATGTTCGTGAATTTTAATGCGGTAAGTATAGGATTTTATATATAAATGTAAATACCTGTTTTCCTCATGAGTTTGCGACGCGTTTTTGTTATTTAGGTAATAGAAAAGCATAATATGACGAAAATGTTTTTGATTTTCTAACATGTCGATAATTTTATTTAATTACATAAGAAATTCATTTAAGATGTACAAAACATTTCTTCGGAGCATCATATTTGTTTTCTATCAGTTGAACTTAATTGCATTAAGGTAATGCGAATATCGTTGTCATATTTTATGCTACTATGCAGCAACAGTTTTGAAATATAATTTAACAATTAGTTCAACTAATAGAAAACAAATTTCATGCTCCGAAGAAATGTTTAAAAATCTTAAATGAATTTCTTATGTAATTAAATAAAATTATTGAAAAAATTATACAAGCAATATGTGTTATTTTTAAATTATTTTTAGATACGTGTTTTTATTTATTTGAAAAATATAACAAAGTTTTCCAATCAAATAATTTTGCACAGGTACAAAGTGTAATAATGAAAACTAGTTTGGAGGAAAGATTTCTGAAGAAATATTTATACCAACTATAAAAAGAAACCGATGATACTTGTAGAACTTATTTATTGTTTTCGACAAATAGTATCATTAATGCCCGTAAAATATATTAGGTTGTAAGGTATATTGGTCTCAGTTTCTCCTCCTTAGTGGCAGAACGTTCGCTTTTTTATATTGTTCAAGTTTAATGCGCGTAAATGTTATTTTTCACTTTAAAAGTGACATTTCAACTGTCAATTTAATACAATTTTATTATGATTAGTGAGCCCTAACATTTCTTGTAAACATATCAGAAAATCGAAAACATTTTCGTCATATTATGCTTTTCTATTACCTAAAAGACAAAAACGCGTCTCAAACTCGTAAAAAAAATTGCACCGTATACGGAGCCGATGCTATAGATGATTCGACGTGCAGAAAGTGGTTCCGGAGATTTAAAGAGAATAATTTTGATGTCAAAGATGCATCTCGCGCCAGGTCTGTCATCACGTGGATAAGATTAAGACCATGATTAATAGCAATCGCCAATTGACGACACATGAGATTGGTCAGTTACTAAATATTATTGCCATTACTGTTTCGAAATATTTACAATAGTTTGGAATAATCAAGAAGCTCGATACTTTGGTGCCGCATCAATTGAGCGATAAAAATTTAATGGATAAAATTTCTGCTTGTGAATCGTCGCATTAACGTAATGAAAGTTAGTGCTTTCTTAAATAACTAATTACTAGCGGTGGAAAGTGGATTCAATACAACAATGTCAGTCAAAAAATATTATGGTCACAGCGGGGTAAGCCAGCACAGACGGTCGCAAAGGTTGAATTACATCTAAAGAAGGTGTGGTGGGATTGGAAAAATATCGTGTATTACGAGCTGCTGCCATCAAATCAAACTATTGATTCTATTAAGTACTGCTCACAATTAGCCAAACTGAAGGAAGCAATTGACAGAAAGAGGCCGCAGTTGGCTACTAGAAAAAACGTTGCGTTTCACCATGACAACACTAGACCATATATTATTATGGAGACATAAAAAGAATGGTTGCAACATGGCTGGAATGTTTTAATGAATCCATCATATAGTCTGGACCTTACATCTTTAGACTATCATTTGTTTAGAGCTATGCAGAACTTTTTTAATGGTGTAATTTTACCAAATTTGAATTCTTGCCAAAACCAGTTAGATCAGTTTTTTGCTAACAAGTTTTTGAAATTTTACAAGAGAGGAATCTTTCAGCTATTAATAAGATAGAAGAAGTTCATCGATTAAAATGGCATATACGTAATTGATTTAATTAATTTTCGATGTGCAAATAAATAATTTTAAAACACTAAAAAAATGGGACAAATATATCTTATAACCTAATAGATGTTTTAAGAGAGACCTTAATATAGTAAATAATCACACGTACTTTGTATATTGAAGGTGCATTTGCGTCGCAAATAAAAACCGAGTAAAATTAAAAGTTTTTTTTTTAATAGCGCTAAATAAAGCAGTTCAAATGGAGCATTTTTGACTATCATCGCAAGACTTTGATCTCTAGTGAAAATAGCATAAAAAAGAAGCTATCGTGGGCCCGCGCATTCATAGTATCATGTTTTACGGTGGTAATTTGCGACTCAAATATAATCCTACATGATAGTCTTCTATAGTTCTACAGTCTAGCAAAGTACCACGTGATTACAACTGCGTAGCTTCCAACTTCTGATTTGCAACAAATTGTCTGTCGGCAAACAGCTTACTATTGCATCGATCGCAAACAGCTCCTTCCGCCGGTTTGGTAATGCACGTAACAGCGACTGAATATATCCCGTGGAACACGGAGGGAGCCGAAGTTAAAACGGAATTTTTCATGAGCTACCGATGTGATCTATATCCTGGGTAAAATAAATTATGCTGTTGCAAAGCGACAACGATAGACGCGACACGAAATGTATAATATCGACAAATTCTTTTGAGACTCGCATTAAAACATTATTCGTATTCTACTGTCCATTAAAGGTGTATGGCCCTTTTATAAAGTAGTCGCACGCTACGCAATTTAGCTATCGAGTAATATTGTGCGTACTGTTTTGCAACATTTATTTACATTATCTAGTAGATTATTTAAGAAGTTAATCTCTTTAAAGGTAATCAGTATTGTCATTCTATATAACAATATTTGTTTATAGTTATCACATACATTTTTAACGATGCTATTTCTTTCTACTTGTCTCTGTTACGTTATAATAAAAAGGGAGAAAAAAATATATATATACTGTTATGTCCAGAGGTATCCCGAAACTCCCTACTCCCCCTTTTTTACCACTCTTTTTCGCTCTTCCTTCCCTACATTCTTCTTTCACCCCGGTAGTTGCCTGTTGATGTCGTACAGAAGCCGTTTTGCTTTTAAAATTAATTATAATGTTATTTGTAGTCCCGACGTATCGTTTGTTATTCTTTGCTTCATCAAAATAATCCACACTTTTTATTTACCCTTTTTTCGATCTTATTAAATTCAATTAAATTAGATTCAACAGTCACCACCGCCAAATAGCGGAAGTATCGTTACGCAGACTGACCACGAAATCTTAATCAAAATAAATATCTCTTCAAGAATCAGCCTTGAAGACTCCGTGACTTATCAACCGTGCGAATACTTTGCACTGCAGGTGCCCGGTCACGGCGCTTGACACGGCGCGCAATACACACACACGGTGTAAGCGGTGCGTCGAATTTTTTCTCACCGATACTAACCTAATTTAACAATGTCGCAAAGATTCGTTTACATTTGCGGTCTATGTTCCCGTAATCTATGAAGCAAACCTTAATGTGCCCTGTCACACCGCGTGCAAAAATTCAGGGCACGTGTCACTTTACTCCACGTCTTCTAAATTTATGTTATGCTGCATTCAGATATTATATACGACTTAGATAAACTAAAACTTTTCGTTCCGTAAGAACGGATATACATGATTCGTCTTTCGCCATATTTCAGCAACCTGAGAACACTATGGAACGATAAGTCCATTGGTGTTCCCATAAAAAAAATGCTGACTATCGCGACTATGAATGAAATAAAGAGACAGAAATGAGCTTATAAATGGGAGACTCGTCTTCAAGTTAGCCAAACAGTTCCAAGTCAGTATTCGCAATTTTTAATCAGTCAGTTTTAGTCAGCTTCTTAAGTCAGTCATGAGTCTTTTTAGTTTAGACTAGAGGCAGTTCTTCTCGTGAGTCTGATCCGTGCAGCCACTAGATTTTTCTTAATTCAGTCCTCGTGTCTTCTCGAGTTATCCTTTTTTCCAAGTTCTACAAGTGCAGTCGCGCTTATTAGTTAGTCATTTCAAGTAGTCTCAAGTCCGTTGCCTAACGCTCTCTTTACCTAAGGCGATGTACTTCCCTCGCCTATTGCCATTTTGGATTAGCCGGCATCGAACGTAAGTTACTATTATATTATTATAATGTAAAGGACCATTATCCCTGAATCAATGATGTCCAACTGCAAACCTTTATTTCATCTCGTAGTGACGAAAACATCTGTTGCCATCTTGTCGTAAAAATTAACGAAATTTGCAAAACCCAAAATTAATAAATAATATTATTATTTCATTTTATTTTGTTCTTATTTCTTTTCTTAATCCTGTTATTCCGTGATCCTACTTTAAACTACGTGTATAACCTTCCGCCACCTTTCCCCTCAATTTTTATAGTTGCTCAGCGTGGCGGAACCGCTTCCGCCACGCATGTCGCAGACCATGCAGGACGTGACAATACTTATATGTCATACTGAGCTATTTAATCGAAATTGTAAATTTGTCAAATTATGTGTATAATTGTGATGAATTCAGGTAATGGTAAGAAGGTATGATCGAGGTTTGGTCGGATTCCTTCGAAGTACTCGATTGTTTACCATTGTTAATTTATGCTATAGTCCCCATAATAAAAGCAATCTGCATGATATATAGCATACCCAAGGTGTGTAAATAAAAATAACGTTGACCATGTGACGTTAATCGATGTGATTACTTTAATGTCTTTTGCCCGCAAGACGCGGAAACGCTTATCGTGCGGTAGCCAATCAATATGCTGTTTTTCGATAAGAACTAGAAATTTAATGCGCGAACTTTCGCCGCGTGACAAGCATTCCGCGCCCTGGGGCAAAAGCCAAAAGATCGGAGAATGATGGCCATTTATTTATTATTAAATTTACTTCGAACTGCAGATTAAGATTCTCTTGATAAAAATTAAGAAACATTGGCACTCTCCAAAGTCTGACGAGGAGAAGAAAATTCTTCAATCTTATGCAATCTTTGGAGAAAAATTTGGCTACGCGTACATGGGTAAATACATTGATTAAGGCCAAATAAGAACAAAAGATATTTGTCATTCTCTAAGAGAGTGATTTTGAGTATCTCAAAGAAACGTAGTTTAACTTTTTCGTTAATGACTAGGTATCCTGTTTGATCACTCCGCTCTTTCCTTATCTATAATTTTTTTGACCAAACTCATGCACACGCAATCCAATGAGGAATCCGACACGTCGGATAATCAATCCAAAGAGAGAGAATCCGACACATCAGATAATCAATTCAAATTCAACGCGCACAAGAAGAAGTACCTTATCGCGTTAATTATATGGTCGATCTGGATACGTATTATATTCCGATTTTTATATTCACGGCTATATGTGAAATGTCGTATTCGTTATTAATTATCATACAAGATGTCATATCTGGCATTCGTGCAATATTGTTGAGGTCTGCTCGTAGCTTTGAGGTAAGAACATTCCCTTTCAAAACTGAAAACTAAAAACATGACATTTGTCGGTTAAAAGTAAATTTCCGTGTTGTCAAATGTCGAAATTAATCCTGTTATTCCTGAATAATATCGGACCTTAGATATCTCTTGGGAGATAATTACGAATTTAAGGATAATAACGACGATCCGTCAAAAGCAGTTGCACATGAAAGGTGTCATGCAAAGGTCGTTCATAGAATTCAAAGATACACAGAGACGATACAGTCGGTACATTTGTGTAATAGTTTATGAATACTATAATATATAATAAATTAATTTATTAATCAGCAGATTTATAGATATTGTGGAGTCGGTATACATGCTACCTCTTTTACTACATATGAGTTGCATCATTTCCATTACAAGCATCGTAATATTCCAGGTGCATTCGAAATACCCCACATATATTCAACAATGAGTGTTATATGTTATACTTCATTTTGCAAGTTATAACGCATGCCGAAGATACTGCCATTCTTATGTGA
>NW_014554972.1:1181-10267 GCF_001313825.1 Dinoponera quadriceps | reverse complement strand
ATTATTTTTCCAATAGCGGGCTTTACTAATCTGTATCTCGCGTTGTATAAGTCCGATCGGATTACGTCAGATGGCGTTAGAAAGATAAGATTTCGTATTAAAAAAACTTCTTAGACAGTTTTGTGATTGCTTGACTCAGTATTGTTTGAACGCGCGTCAAGGATGGACACCAGCAAAGAGAAAATACACAATATTTTACAGTTTTTCTTCGATGAAGGCGAAAACGCAAGCCAGGCGGCTAAAAATGTGAATAGTGTCTATGGTCCTGAGAGGTAAGAGTGTAAGAGCTAATCACGCGCAATTTTGGTTTCGTCAATTCAGTTCCGGTAATTTTGATGTCAAAGATGCACTACGCTCCGGGAGGCCAATTGTCGAAAATGTGGATAAAATAATGGAAATCGTCGAGTCCGACCGTCATGTAAGCACCGTTTCGATTGCCAAGGAGCTAAACATTGCACAAAAAACCGTTTGGAACCATTTAAATGAGGCTGGATTCAAAAAGAAGCTCGATGTGTGGGTGCCACACGAGTTAACGCAAAAAAACCTCATGGATCGAATTTCCATCTGCGAATCGCTGCTGAATCGCAACAAAATCGATCCATTTCTGAAGCGGATGTTTACTGGTGATGAAAAGTTGGTCAATTACGACAACGTCAAGCGAAAACGATCCTGGTCGAATCGCGATGAGCCGGCGCAAACGGTGGCCAAGCCAAGGTTGACGGTCGGGAAGATTTTGCTGTGTATTTGGTGGGATTGGCAGGGAATTATTTACTATGAGCTGCTCCCCCACATCCGAACTATTAATTCGGACCTGTACTGTCAACAATTGGACCGTCTGAAGGAAGCAATCGCCCAGAAGCGGCCAGCTTTGGCCAATAAAATAGGAATTGTGTTCCATTAGGATAACGCCAGGCCACGCTCATCGATAGTGACTCGCCAGAAGCTCCGGGAGCTTGGTTGGAAGGTACTTTTGCATCCACCTTATAGTCCGGACCTGGCACCAAGTGATTACCACCTGTTCCTGTCTATGGCGAATTTTTTTGCTGGTGAAAAATTCGCTTCAAGAGAAGCTTGTGAAAATCGACTTTCCCAGTTTTTTGCCAATAGGGACAAGGGTTCCTATGAAAGAGACATAATGAAATTACCTTCGAAATGGCAACAAGTTATCAAACAAAACGGTGCATATTTGACCTAAATCGGATCATTGTAACTATGTTAAATAAAGCCTCCAATTTGATACAAAAATAATGGATTACTTTTTACTAGACCTTACATAATGATGTTTTTCTCGCCATACCGCTACGTGAAACATTCTTGTTACGTTAAATCCGATTGTATTAAATTAAGTTACACGAATTATCTTTTTACTTTAATCTTTATCTTGTATTTGAATTATTCCAATAATGCTGATTTATAAAAGTTTGTTTAACGTTAATCCATATAACTCATTGTTTATCTTTAGCTAACCATTTCCTCTTTTAAATATTGTATTTTTTATAATGTCTTTTCTCATCAATTTACCACTATTATTAATCCATGTGAGAACCAAATTATGTTACTAGTATAATTAATAAACTGTTTTATTCAAAATACCCTAAATTTAACCAAGTTGTCAAGATTATTCATTCATTTCCTTTCAATTACCTAAATCTGAATTCCCATCTCAACACGCTCATATGGTCCTATCTCATGTAAAGAGATTAAGTTCTTTGACCTAAATAAAGGACCACCTAATGTACGTTCTGTAATCGGAGTAAATGGTTTTCTCTGCACTTTGACCTGATCTGCAGACCTACCAGTACGTTTACTACTCGCGAATGCCCAGGTAAATGATGTTTGTTGCGTACATCCTTTTTCAGGACGTAACAGATTATAGAGAAAAGATGTACGATTACGCGTACGTTTAATACAATATCAATAGCACATTTTCAAAATCGAAAGTATTAGGAGCTTCAATTAATTCTCGTTGTTTTTTGCTTAAAAAACACCGCCGTTGCACCTCACTAGCGGCTAAACAAGGACAAGTAGAAAATAATTCGTTTTTGTCTAAAACAGCATGGAAAAGTACCTAATCCCATATACCATACAGTAAGTAAGCAGAATTAAATTCTCATTCCTGCCGCTACACTATGGCTGCGCTACTGTCAACGCGGCGTTCTAGATTGCGGGACTAAAAACCTTAACATTAAGTTCTTGAAATCATTCTCGCTGTATTTTGCTACAGAAGAGAATTCATGTTTATTTCAAAATAACGCAACATTATATCTTATTTAAAATATTGTCCTTCGGAAGCTACAACCTTCTTTCACTTTTCGGGTAACATATTCCATTGTAGAAAAATTCAAGTTCTTTCTAGGCGACCAGTCATCGAGTCATTTTTTTATATTTTCTAAAGAACAAAAGTGCTACTCAGAAAAGTCATGCTGCATTGACCGAAACAAGTGGTAATCTGAAGGAGCAATGTATAGTGAATAGATCGGGTAGGGTAAAACATCCTTTTCAAGTGCCTCCAAGATTTCCTTCACTGGTGTTACGACATATGGTCTAGCATTATCATGGAGAAGAGAATTTTGTCATGTCTTTTGGCGGTAATTTGCGGTAGTTTTTCTTTGAGTGCTCAATTCAAATTGAACAATTTTCTTCGGTAGCGTTCAGCATTGATGATTTGACTCGGTTGCAGCGGCTTATAATACACTCTACTGACTTGATCCCACCAAATGCACAGCATGACCTTTTTTCCACGAATATCCTGTTTAGGCGTTGATGTTGATGATTCGCCAGGACATACCCATAATTTTTTGCACTTAGGACTGTCGTAACTAATCTATTTTTCATCGCCAATTATAATTCAAATCAAAAGTTGCCTGTAATTGGAGGACACAAGCTAACTAAAGAGTTATTTCAATGTCACACACTATAGTTGATTATCAGTAGAATTAAATAATTATCTGCCTTAAAGTCCAATCGAATTAAAGTGTTGTTATTTACTGTTAATCAGTCTCTAAATTATTACCTCTCCCGGCACTTCTCCGACGTATCCGCGGAATCGAGGAAGAACGTGTAAGAATCATGACACTCTACTACTAGGAATAACGAGGGATTCGACTTTTAGAAAAATAAAACTGAGCTAGCTGAGGTGGATGCGTGAATGCGGGAGCGAAGAAGTCTTGCAACCGACGTGGACGCGAATTGCGATGACAAGCGAGTCGAATCCCTTCTTGTTCCGCGTAATAGAGCGTCATGCTTCTCACACGTTTTTCCTCGATCTTTGCGGACACGTCGAAGAGGAACCGGGTGAGATAATGAATTTGAGACCGGTTTAACATTTAAATTACAATACTTTAATTCGATTAAATTCCGAGGGCAGGCAACTAATCCATTCTATAGATAATCAATTATAAACTAATGTAACATAGAAATAACAACTCGCTAATTGGCTTGAGTGCTTCAAGTATTTGCAACTAAATTCGATACCACGGGAGATTCCCGTAGCGCGATCAAAAGAGAGCGATCTCTTGCCTGCAATGTTTCGCGAAATGTTGTTTTTATGCGGCGGATCTGAGCCGCTTGACTGCAGCTATAATAACGCGCGTCGTGTTAACTCTTTGCACTCGAGAGGTGAGTCTCACTCACCACGCGATTTCATGCCACAACTCGAGAGGTGACTGTCGCTCACCACATGGTTCGCTGAGGTAACTCGATGCGCGGCGTTAACTCAATTAGCCGCAACGTACTGTTTTTTGCGAAAATCATTGAAATAGTGGCGTAAACTGTTTTTTTGGGGGCTTGAAATATGCTCAATAAATTCATATTTACTTTATAAAATGACTAAACAGCAGAGAGGAGAACAGCCACTTAGTCACTTGAGGTATGTCAAAATTTTAGTTGAACAATTGACTGGAGATTTTCATTAGATACGTGCTTGATCCTCAACCTCAACCTCCAGCTCTGAAAACGACCGCCTAAATGGAAAGCTACACAAAATTCTGACAGGAGTTAGGAAGGATTGTAAAGTCTGCTTTCAAAGAACTAAACATGGCAAGAGACATCAAACGACATATTATTGCGATACTTGTCCCGATAAGCCGGACATACATCTCGGCAATTGTTTCATGAAATATAATACAAAACAAATTACAATTGTATGTTACTTTGCGTGTGTAATCATTTTATGTTAGAGGTAGTAAGGTCACCAAAAGCGCTAAAAAACGTCTCGAGTTGCTGGTTGGTCCGCACGGAAACGGCCTCGAGCGCAAAGGGTTAACAGAAAAGCTCTCGTGCTTGACGTCGTTACACGAATTCGTTACACGAATTTCTCGTTGGGCGCGAGCCGGGTCTTTCCCGACAGTAGTTAGTGCTTTTGGTCGATCATGTACAATATCCGATCTAGTTCGTTCGCCAGAAGCAGTTTCGACAACTAACATACGAATTCATAATACGGCTCAATATTCAATATACTCTATAATACCGACAATACTTCACCGAGGACTGTGCGACCGGCGATTAGAGAAGGCCACCGAATCCCGAGTCTCCGGGATCCCTACGCTCAAGACACTTTCGAGCACGGCCCTTGTCGCCCTGCGACGTGGACTTCCAATCTCGCAAGTCCGTGCGACCTAACCTTCAGGGCGCCTGAACCTCCAACGAGTTCCAATTCGGCTTTCTCGACAACAATATGAGCCATTCTTATATCGCCTGGTTACTGGTGACGAGAAGTGAATTGTTTATGACAATGTAGTGAGGAAAAGAGCCAAGGTAGTGCCAGGCAGTTCACTTCCTACCCTTGTGAAGACCAATTTGCACAAAAAAAATACTAATGCTTTGCATTTGGTAGGATTGTCGAGGTCCTATTCACTGTTGCAACCAGATCAAACTGTCACAGTAGACCTATATTGTAATCAACTAACCCGACTGGATACAAAAATACATGAACTTCGTCCAGCACTGTATAACCGAAAAGGTTTTGTTTTCCAACATGGCAATTCCAGGCCTTACGTGGCTTTAAGAACGAAGGAGAAACTCCAGGCTCTTGGTTATGAAGTTTTATTACATCCACCATACTCACTTGACCTAGCACCATCTTACTATCACTTGTTCCTTGCGATGCAAAATTTTCTTAAAGGAAAAAATTTTCGAAACTTTCAGGATGTTCAGAGGGCCGTGGTAGATTTCTTGTCTTCAAGGGATAGGATTTTTTATACATCCGGCATAAATGACCTTGTTGACAGATAGAGGAACTAGAAAACAGCGGTCAATATTTCATTAATTAATCTCACTTATGAGCTTAAATATTTTAAATTGAAATTTCCTCATAAAAACGACATAACTTTCTTACCAACCTAATATTTTGACTGTAGCCGCGTAAACGCGGCAATCAGGTGATTATATATATATACCGGCGGAACCAGTATATGTCCAGCAGCGATGTTATTCCATTTTCTCTTTCTTATTCCTCCTTTCAGCTGTGTTAAGTTCTGGAAGATGTACGCAACAAACATCGCATATTCGCGCATTTGCGAGACCTAAACGTACTGGTAGGTATGCGGATCAGTTCAAGGTCCGGAGAGGCTCATTTACTCCAATCGCAGAACGTAAATTAGGTGGTCCTTTATTTGGGTCAAAGAATTTAATCTCTTTACCTAGAATAGGACCAACGATAGAACCAACCATATAAGAGTGTTGAAAGGGGAATTCAGATTTAAGTAATTGAAAGGAAATGAATGAATAATTGTTACAACTTGATTAAATTTAGGGCATTTTGAATAAAACAGTTTATTAATTATACTAATAACATAATTTGATTCTCACATGGAATAATAATATTGATAAATTGATGAGAAAAGCCATTGTAAAAGATATAATATTTAAAAGATGAAACAGTTAGCTGAAGTTAAACAATGGGATATATAGGTTAACATTAAACAAATGTTTATAAATCAGCATTATTGGAATAATTCAAATACAAGATGTAGATTAAAGTAAGATTAAGTAAAAAAGTAATCCGTGTAACTTAATATAATACAATTGGATTTAACCCTACAAGAATATTTAACGTATTGGTATTGCGAGAAAAACATCATTATATAATACAAAGAAGATAATAATTACGTAGTGTATGTGTGTGTTTTAAGGAGTGAAGTGGGATTGGAGATTGGTTTGAAATGATTAAAAGTCATGTTTAAATATAAAATAGAGACTTACGATTTAGGTGAATCGATTGTGGTTAATAGTACGTAGAACATGGGTTCGTCGATCGTGGTGTACTAGATTTCTGAGATCTCGGAATACCGAGAGAAATAGTTCACTTAAGAGATCCCGACTTGCACAACGCGTTACTTAGCAGCAGAAAAAGAAGAAGTGCCTGACTGACTGACTGACTAACTCTGGAGAGATCCCGATTTAGACAGCGAGTTGTTCAGCAGCAGAAGGCAAAGTGAAAATGACTGACTGGAGTGGCCAAAGAGTAAGGTTTTTATAGGGAAAATTTTGGGGAATGGCAGATTACAATCGCCAATGAGAACAGTTTTCGTGGAAAATGGAATAAAAAGTTGGGAAACGAAGAGCCTGGAAAACTCCTAAAATTATCAGGTTATCATAAACGATTCCAAGATGCTAATCCCATCAAAGGGCCTAAGTCCGGCCGATCCCGTGTAAATGAGAAAAAAATGATAGACGCGTTGGGAAACACCTGATGTATTTGGCGGCATATAATCTTATCCTTTTTACAATAGCGCTTGCCCGAAGTCCGTCTGCTTTCCAATCATTTAAAAAAAAGGAATTCGTAATTCCCGATATACCCAGGACGTAACAGCCGGCAGAGAAATTTTTCGAGGTTTGGGACAATTGGAAACATAGGTGCATCGAGGCCAGTGGGCGCTTATTTTTTTTATGCATCAGTTTTTTCTTTCTTAACACATACGCGCGCAGATACATAATTTATATATAATTATAATATGCTGATGTGAACACAGCATACAAAATAATTAAATATTAACAATAAGAGAACTATTTATCTAATGATTAAACATGATAAAACGTGACGACAACGTAGACTGAGAAATTAACTTTTTCATTAATGCTCTTACAACGGGTCGGAAAAATAGAATACATACATAATTGTAATAAAATTATTGTATTAATTTATTTCCAATTAATATGCAGTTACATGATAAGTAGTTAAAAATATACAGGACAGAAATGAATGAATTTATGCGTTATATACTCAAAAATTGCATTTAAAAGACAATAAAAGATGTACATTCGAAACAGGTTGCAAATGGTCACGCTGCGTAAAGAATTATTGAAAATCAATTGACATTGAATTGTAAGGCTCCTGGTCTCTTGCTGCAACTGTCCTTGTTTGATGACGTCAGAAACGAGAAAACATATGTCAAGAATTCTTACGTTATACGTTCAAATAAAATGTTATACTCATAATATAATATTTGTGATTGAGTACACTTGTAAAATTGTCCTCATACTTTTCTGTAATTCGAAAAATCAATAAACAGCAGCAAAATTAATTTGACACGGAATAATTCAATTTAACTTTATTTCTCATAATTTTGTTAATGTTAATTTTACGACTTTACTATTAATAATTATTTTGACTATTATTATTAAGTATTAATTATTAATTATTTTTACTATTATTATTAATTTTACGACTATATATTTATTGCTTGTTTGAGTAAAAAAAAAGTATTCAAACGATTTTACAAATGTACTGAATCGATCACAAAGGTCATTTTGTGAGTATATCTTTTTATTTGAACGTATAACGCAAGAATTCTTGATATGCGTTTTCTTGCTTCTGACGTCATGAAACAAGTATAGTTGCAGCGACTACCCAGGAGACTTAAAAGTACGTACAAGCAGCCCTTGATTAAACACGAAATAAATGAATTCAGAAATAGGAGTTGACTATTTGACAGAGCGGATATATTGTATATTGTATATTGTATTGTCTCGTCAGATGCTAATAATTTTATATGCCCTATCGGTGATCTATAACTTTTGCACGAAACCATCGACTTTGGACTTTGGACTATGTCAAAACGTTTTTGGAATTGACTCCCTTAGTTGAAAAAATTGTTTTGTACATTGCTGGCTACATAAACTACAAAGTTGCAATCATTGTATATGTACTATATATGTAATATATATAAGGCGCAGATCTTCAGTGCAGATGTTGACATGCCAATGCTGTCGGCAGTAAAAAACAGAGTGCCATATCTGACATCGTCTCCCGATATGTATATCACATTTGGAGAAATTTATTCGGCAGCCCTGCAACAGTGGTAAAAAATGTAAAAACGATTTTGCTCCACAAAATTTTCAATCAGGCATTTCGTTCGCTAACTATGTAATAGACACATATATAAAAATGTAAGACGTATTGGATAATCACTGGGTTCAGTTGTGTAAATATATCATAAATTTTAATTTAAATATAAGATTACATCACAAGACAAAAAGTATGTCGAGCAAAAATAACTAGGTTAGAAATAAGTTTATTAAGCAAATTTTGTTTAATCACAAACAAGAAACAATACTTTTAATAAAAATAACGTTATATTTATTTTTCACTTTTATAATATACATTTCTCCTGTGGTAATAACAAACCGATATCGGGACATGTATCGAACAAGAACAGGTAACCTCAATCTGAACATTCCTATTATTTTGGCCTTTAAAAAGAATACTAAAACCTTTAATATAAGTTACTTGTATATATTATATATACGTACATATGTATATCCATGTTCATAGTCGAATGTTTAGTTATTTGTATTTAAAAACCAAGGAAATATTAATAACCATGTTACGTATTGGTATTTTTATATAATATATATATACAAGGTGGGCCATTTTAATCGACCCAGTCGAATATTTCGAAAACCAGGCCCGGGAGAGAAAAATTTTTCAGACAAAAGTTGTTTGGTTTCGAGGGAACCATAAGACGGTACCATTGGTTTGACAATGAAGAATTATTTGAAAGTCACATGAAGGTCACCTCAATTTTTTTAAATGGCATCCTATATTTTTTATTACATATTCTTGTAGCTGACCTCGAAGGGTTTCC
>NW_014554972.1:513-848 GCF_001313825.1 Dinoponera quadriceps | reverse complement strand
ATGAAGCTTCGCGAGTTTACCGGAATCGTTACCGCGAAAGAGAACAACATCCGAATCATACTACAATTTGAAACCTCGAACTAAGAGCTTGCCAAGGCCGTTTAGGACGTCAAAGAGCACATCATGCATTTTCAAGTTGCAAATTTGGAGCTTTATAACTCTAAAAGTACTAAATGAAGAAACATTTCCTTAGTGTTTTGGAAAGCTTTCGAGGTCAGCTACAAGAATATGTAATAAAAAATAGAGGATGCCTTAAAAAAAAATTGAGGTGACCTTCATGTGACTTTCAAATAATTCTTCAAGGTCAAACCAATGGTACCGTCTTATGGTCCCCT
>NW_014554972.1:0-354 GCF_001313825.1 Dinoponera quadriceps | reverse complement strand
GTTTTGTGATTTCGAGGGGCACATAAGATGGTGTCATTGGTTTGACCTTGGATAGTCGTTTGAAGATCACGTGAAGGTCACCTTTAATTTCTTAAGTGGAAACCCCCATTTTTCAATGCATATTCTTATATCTTACCACGAAAGCTTTTCAAAACGCTATAATGTAACGTTTTTTTAATCAGTACTTTTCGAGTTATAAGGATTGAAAATTACGGTACCGCCGGCATTAGCATTACCCAGTCGTGATGTATGACATGTCTGATACTGTCACGTAAGGTGTAACAAAATTCTCATTTACCAGCCATGTCGTATTCAAACGCGGAAGCTTGTGATATGATGCTTATTTTAGGTGAA
>NW_014554971.1:0-884 GCF_001313825.1 Dinoponera quadriceps | reverse complement strand
ATAATCATAATTTAATTCATTTGCTAATAGAGCTTGCTAATCCCATAAAGCACAAATAAAAAGTGTCAGCTTTAGTTATTTTTTTGTGATACAAATAACTTTTGATCCAGATTCTGAATTACTATCAAATTTCTGGTGTTACCTTTCAATGCAATGTAGATCAGTTTAGAATTTTTTTCATTATTCTGAGATATGAGCGATACATCCTTAACTAAAATATTGTTAAGTGAATTGAGAACATCCCATACTCCATGGAACCTCGCTTTTTTAATACATAGTACTTAATCTTGAAGCCCTCGCATTTTCAATATTCGAGTTTTGAAATAACGATGTTTGTTCCTTTTAGTGACATCTCAGTAGCAGCCGATAGTTCAACTTTATTGGTTACTGCGTTAAATGGAAATGAGTGTGCAGCTGAAGGCAACAGAACTTGAGGTAAGAGCGCGGAAGGGGCCTCGGTTTCGCTCCCTACGCTACTTTGTAAGCTTCCTTTATAAGCAAGAGCTCGGCCGTAGCAGCGCAGTCAGCTCTGGTCACTCGGTATGCTCTGACGTGCTGTACTCTTTGTGGGAGTCTGCTAAAGTGTGAACGTGATCGTTTGAATCCCTTCAATCAACCGACAAGTCTTTTTTACCGCATGCGACCTAGTATTAACAAGACTGGTTTTCGCGTTATTTTCGTATATTCTCGCGTGTCACAACGCGCTATAGCCAGTGAAGTGTCAGTCGTATATTAACAGTAAAATATCGTGAAGTGAGAACGTCCCATGCTCTTTAGAACATCGCATTTTTAATGCTTAGCACGAATTTTGGATGATATTACGAACGAGGCTGGCTATTATGAGAAAAGTAAGCCATTTCCGTTTACCAGTAAACGTGATAAAG
>NW_014554970.1:337-586 GCF_001313825.1 Dinoponera quadriceps | reverse complement strand
CGTACGCTATGAAATTGTCCTTTTTTCTCAGGGCATCTTTTCTCGAGGATTTTTTGTCTTCTGTGTCTTCGGCGATGTCCCTCGAAGTATCTTTTTTCGTCTTTCCTTGCCTTTCGGACACCGGCTTGCACGCACGTACTTTTTCATGGGCAGCAGATGACGCGCTCGGTGATGCTCCCGCGTGGCCAATTAGCGTGCTGCTTTGCGCTCACGAGCATGCGCCGGATTCGTTACTTCCTACCGGGCGTC
>NW_014554970.1:0-208 GCF_001313825.1 Dinoponera quadriceps | reverse complement strand
AAGTCGACTCTTCCCCTTGAGATCGGTAGGCGACGCTTTTTGGTGTCCCCGTTCGTAGCTAATATTCTGCAGTTTGTGACTTGTGGAGAAGCGGTAGCAGCACTACAGCGTCAAAAAGTGAACTCATCAAAATCTGCACACCTTACCGTCACCGTTTTTTCATCCACTTTCTACTCATCTTATTCTTTTTCCTGTCACTCAGGATGTA
>NW_014554969.1:0-5290 GCF_001313825.1 Dinoponera quadriceps | reverse complement strand
CCCACTGTTTGAAGCATCTCTGGAACTTTTCAACTTTGATATTGTCCAGAGCCTTTGCGAAGCTGTTTTGGCCGCCTCTACATCATTAAAACGCTTCCCTTTTCACCAAAGTCATTACAGGTGATGAGAGTTGGTGTTACGGGTATGACCCAGAAACTAAGCAAGCGTCAAGCCAGTGGAAGACTCCCAACTCTCACAGACCAAAAAAGCAAGACAAGTAAGGTTGAATGTGAAGACGATGATAATTGTTTTTTTTTATGTTCGTGGAATTGTGCATCGGGAATTTGTTCCCCCTGGTCAGACTGTTAACCAGCACTTTTATTTGGAAGTTTTAAGATGTCTGCGAGAAGATGTGCGGAGGAAACGCAAGGAAATTTGGCGATCAGGTGACTGATTCCTTCATCACGACAACGTCCCCGCACACACGGTCTTACGAGTGACTCATTATTTGGCCTCTCGGGGATGGCCTGTCGTTCCCCACCCTCCATATTCATCAGACCTAGCCCCGTGCAACTTTTCTCTGTTACCGAGAATGAAGAAAAATCTAAAAGGGAAGCGTTTTGATAATGTGGAGGCGGTAAAAACAGCTTCGCAAAGGGCATTGGACGATATCAAAGTTGAAGAGTTCCAGAGATGCTTCAAACATCTGGGAAAAAAGACTTGACAAGTGCATTGCATCTAATGGAGAGTACTTTGAAGGTGACTGAAGGAATTTTGTAAAAAAGTTAATAAATAAAGTTTTTATAAAAAAGTCCGGTTTTTTTGGGTCCCCCCTTGTATAAACCGGAATTACTTTTATAACCGCAGTGAGGCAAACGGAGAGAAGCCAGATATCTGAACGTTATAGGTGAGGATGCCTGAAAAAGATCCCCCCCTCCCTTCGCGACTTCTCATTAGCGCTCCGTTAATCAGTATCATAATGTCAGAACGGGAGGTGCCCTCATCCGTTTCACAATGAAATATTATTAAATTTCTCACTGCAGAAGGCGTAAAACCGCCGGACATATCGAGAAGACTTGAAGCACAGTTTGGGGACAATACGCTTACGAAGACTCAAGTGTACGAGTGGCACAAACAATTTTAAAAAGACGAGAAACTGTTGAAAATGAGGGGCACCAACATGGCTCGAAGACCAGCGTGACAGAAAAGAATATTCGCCTGGTTGGCAGCCTTATCGAGGGTGACCGTAGATTAACGGTCGCTGCAATTGCTTCTGAGGTCGAAATAAGCTTCGGCAGTGCTCAGGCAATCATTACTGACGACCTTGGGTTTCGTAAAGTGTCCGCCAGTTGGGTCTCTCTTCATCTCACCGGAAATCAGAAACGGCACCGTTTGGAGGTGTGCGAACTGCTATTGACACGTTATCAGGCAGAAGGGGAAGCTTTTTTGCACCGAATTGACCGAAGTGACTGGCGACGAAACTTGGGTGCACCACTACACCCCGGAATCCAAAGAAGCCAGTAGGGAATGGCGAAAGAAAAGTGAATCTGCACTTGTCAAAGCCAAAACTTGGCTCTCAGCTGGAAAAGTTCTTGCAACTGTATTTTTTGAATTTAAAGGTATTTTGAACGTCGATATTCTTGTAGTAAGCACAACGATAATTATGAACGAAGGCCACGATTCAAATTACCGAACGTCGCTTTGCGAAAATGCAATCCTGCATTCATAAGACATATCGATGACCGTGAACGAAGGCTACGGCTCGAATTACCGAACGTCGCTTTGCGGAAATGCAACACCGCATTCTGGCAAAGGAAATATCAAAATCAGGATGGGCAGCGTCCACGCTCACGTGGCGCTGACACATTCAAATCGTTTCCCCTGACATAGGAAGAGGATAAAAGGGGACGTAAGACCTAAGCAGGCGCGACTCACAATCTCAACTCTCGGACGCCGACACGCTGACGGACGGATACGCAAAGGTGTATCGGGCAATCAAGAAATAAACTACCAGTTCAGTTTTAACTATCAAAAAGAAAGCATTTTATTGGCTACCGCGCCTCGCCACCTCCTTCTTACTCGTCCGCGCTGTGCCGGGCAACCCCACATTACCGCGAAGTTCTCAAACGCGCAAGAAATCTGTTGGCAGCGGTGGGATTCGCCCTCCAGCGACAGCCTGCAACAGAAGAAGAAGAAAGAATCTGTGAAAAAAGCAATCGCAAGTAACAGAGTGGTGAGCAACAAATCTTGGGACGATAAAACAACGGAAACGGAAAACTACGTGGCAACCTAGAAGGTACGGACGTCGGAGCTACGACCACCTACAAGGACCAACCACGATAGTAGAGGAGGCAACAACGCAACAAATGCAGCAGAACGATCTACCTCAACGCAGCGATCAGCGCCAGGCAACTCGACGCCGGACACATCGGAGCACAGAAAACGAACCATGCGAGAACGAGACAGCGCGACTTGTCGACATGCGTTCCGTCTTCCTAATGTAAGTCCCAAGCTAATATACATAAGCGTACATACACACACACACGCGAGAAGCCAAGCCGTCCGCGTGAATGTCTGAAGGTAGTAATCTACCGCGTAACCCGTGCAAGAATCGATCCTGGCTGCACAGCGCACCTGCAGCGTATACATTAAGACAGCCAGCTGAACGAGTAGTCAGAATTTCGATAACTTAATAAATAACACCGCGCAAAGTATACAAGAAGGAATACAAGACGCGCTAAATGTACTAGAAGAATCAAACAAAGAACAACCCCCGATACACGTAGTAGCAGAACGCGAATTTCCATTTAATGAAATTGATAATAGTGTATTGCCAGTAACTCCTTGCGTCAGGCGACAAGGAAACTTGCCGAGTAATAGTACCATAGCTGACGTGTCGGAAGGAGGAGAATTCTCTTTAACATCATACGACGATACCGTTTTTGATCCGAGCGAGGTACTCGATAATTTAAATATGGACAGGCGTACAGAACAAGATGCACCTCACATTGACGGTCCCACGATATTTGAGGAAATCGATAGATTACGGTCCACCGTCGTGCAGCGTACAAACGGTAATATAGAGGAAAACCCCTTGCCTAGAGGCAATAGGGGAGTAGAACGTGACTCCCTAGTAGAAATTTTAATACGTCAGATACAAAACCTTACTACGCGCATAGCTGCATTAGACGAAAAGGTTAACGTATTACAACAGAATAACACGGAACGGTTCATTAACGTACAAGAGCCCACTGCAACAAGGCTCTGGAACGGATACAAAACGTACGACCGCATACCGACGCAAGACCCCTTCTCAGAAGACAGTCACGCTAAATTCATTAATAACTCACACTAATAGGCAACGAATAAAAGAGGCTAGGGACCTGATACCGATTTTCGATGGCTCCAGTGAAGAGAGTCTTAAGGAATTCTTACGCGCCTGCAATTACGCCTACGCATTGATACACCCCTCGGAAGAAATCGCATTAACTATGGCAATAACCTGCACGAAATTGAAGGGATTGGCCCTGACGGAAATGGAAAACCGAGAAGTAACCACTTACCGACAATTAAAAGAAATACTAGAGGCCTGCTATGCAAGGAAAAGGTCAACTACGTGGCTACAACGCGAATTTAATTTTTTACGGCAAAAGCCCGGAGAAGACGCCCGAGACTACGGTAAGAGAGTTGATAGATTAGCAGCAGAATTATATGAGTCAGCCACCGAAGGTACATTGTACGTCCCTTCGGATAAAAGAGCCATACACCAATACATAAAGACTCAAGCATTAATAAAGTACTAACTCGGGCTAAACAATAAGCTGCAAACAATAGTACGATTTCGAGTTCTCGCAACACTAGCCGAAGCAATCGCCGGAGCTATGGAGGAAGAAAAAGTGAAAGGACTAACAAGTCACTATAATCACCGGGAAACTGCATTCCCATATAATATAATTCCCATATAATAGTCGCCCGACGACATATCCGCATACTAGAGAAAACGCTAGGCCCCCGACGTGTCAAAAATGTGGTAAAACAGGACACCTCGGGAAGGATTGTCGTACCAGCCGTTACGCGAACCGATTTGCCTTACCAACAAGCAGTGATCCCCCTCGCGTAAACGCCATGGAGAAATACTGCACATACTGTAAAAAGGTAGGACATACTTGCGACGAATGCTGGACGCTGCAGGGAAGGCCGGCCAAACGAGCTGCACCCTCCGACCGCCGCGAGGGGCGACAAAATACAAATACCGCCTCAGCAGACAGGCGAGGAAAAAACCAAGGAGGCCCATTGAATGAAGGCACAAATAAAAACGAGAGGCAAGAACGAGAGAATAAAACACAGAATGCCCGAAAATTTCAAATAAATCAAGTAAGGACGACTAAACAAATACACGGAGGATTAGACTTAGTCATACTCCCGATAAACGAGACCAAACGAGGAAAAATTCCGCTCTTATTAGATGCTGGTTCGTCAATTAGTTTCGTAAAAGTACGAACATTAAAAGGGGAAACTCCCGTAACTATAGACAAAGTAACGCTGACCGGAGTGACCGGACACCAAGCGAGTATGCTAGGCAAATTTAAAGCAACAATTAAAATGGGGAAAAATGTCCTACAACATAAAATCTACGTAGTCAAAAACGATTTCCCGATCGAATACGAGGGAATATTAGGAGTAGATTTCCTGCAGGTGCATAACGCGACCTGCGACTATGATAGCAGGAAACTGACAATTTTGGGGAACAAATTGGGTTTATTACCCCATCAAACGCATCAGATAACTGTCCGAAGCGAGACGATAATAAAAGCCGCCACAAACATGAATTCAATAGGAATCGTTACAGCGGAAGAAAGAAAACCCCGAGTGGTTATAGGAAATTGCCTAGTGAATCCAAACAATTACACGTGCAACGTGAGTATTATAAATACTACGGAGGATGTAGTCGAAATAGCCATCCCGTATGTAACTCTAGAAGATATGCCGTATTCTGAGGAAAAGGATATAAATCTAATAGATACAAGGCCGCCACATAAATACGCAAACCAAACACGCCTAGAAAAGGTAAAGCAACAATTACGCCTACAGCATTTAAATAATGAAGAAAAGAAAACAATACACGCAATTTGTGAGGATTTCAACGATGTATTCTTCCTCGAAGGAGACCATCTCCCTTACACTACAGCGGTGGAGCATCATATTACTACTCAAGGTAACGTAACGCCAGTCAATGTAAGACCGTATCGCTTGCCCGAGAGGCATAAACGAGAAGTAAATCAACAAGTACGAAACATGCTAGATGCTGACATCGTTTACCCTAGCACCAGCCAATGGAACGCTCCCCTAT
>NW_014554968.1:0-1418 GCF_001313825.1 Dinoponera quadriceps | reverse complement strand
TAGATAGTATGTTTTATATTGGGAGTACAAATTAGTTCGGTCCGTTTTTCGTGGTCAAACATGCATTTATTTCAGAAAAAAATGAATGAACAGATTAATCAAAGTGTTGTCCATCGCTGGCTACTACTTTCTCCCAGCTCTCAGGCATTTTTCGAATTCCACCTCGAAAAAATGTCTCGTCTTTTGAGGCGATCCAAGTTGAGAGACACTTTTCGATTTCTGCGAAAGATGTGAGCCAGTGACCTGCCAAATCGTGCTGCATCCGTCGGAACAACCAGTAATCAGAAGGAGCAATGTCCGGTGAACACGGCGGGTGCGGTAAAATATTCCGCTTGAGCGTTTCCAAGTAATTTTATACGACTGTTGCGACATGAGGCCGAGCGTTATCATGCAGAAAATAACTTTGTCATGTCTTTGCTTGTATTCCGGCCGTTTTTCTCGTAATGCACAGCTCAAACAAATCAATAGTAGTCTATACCGATAATGGAATCGTCAGGTTGTAGCAGCATATAGTATACAACACCCTTTTGGTCCCACCAGATACACAGCATGATCTTCGAAGCATGAATATTCGGCTTTGGTGTTAATGTTAAGGCCGATGGCAACGATTTCGGAGCATTGTCACCATTAACTTCTACAAGCAATCGATGCGCTTCAACTGCACTTTTCTTCCAATTAAAGCAGAAAACTAAAACTTCCCGCAAATGCTGCTTAGTTAACACAAAATTTAACATATTCAACACAGTAGAAAAACATGGGTTTTGTATGAAACTCAAAGCGATATAAACTGAATATTATTGACAGATATCTAACCTCTCTAAAACTACCGAAATCAGCTGTCACTATGAAACATTCATAACAGCCAGAGCCATCTTTTGTAAATGGACCGAACTAATTTGTACTCCCAATATAATGGAGAACACCTTGATTCACACAACACCTTAATTCAGTTAAGAGGATAAAAAGTTGCAATAATTGCTTATTTTGTTGACCTTTGGTTTTTAAAATATTCTGTATTCGCGTAGATGATCTCCGTTGAGTTAGTAGGATGATAACACAAACAAAAACAAAAGCAACAGTTGCTTGTCTTATGTTTGACTATGGTTTTTTCAGAATATTCTGTATGCTTTATGTCGTTTCAGTTTACGAGTTCATGTTTACACCACAAGGATTTCTGCGATAACTGTCACAGAGAAGGTTAAATATCAAATATTTTTTTTTATTACTGAATGATTAAACTTCCATAACATGTGTTTAATTATTTAGAAATAAGAAGACAATGTGATATGTACATTGAAGTAGAAAAGTACTAAATTAGTTAATTTGATTATTAAATTAGATGAATGATTAAACACATGTTTACATGGAGCACTGAAATAGGACAGCACAAAATATAAATAAACCAAGTTTATAATATC
>NW_014554967.1:0-533 GCF_001313825.1 Dinoponera quadriceps | reverse complement strand
CGTAACGTTCGTTAAATAATCGTTAAATACTTATTTACGAATTGTTAAATAGCGATTACGTTTGGTGGAAAAAAAAGCGAAAGTTCCATTTTTTTGTTCTAAGCGTATAAAGTACGCAGTTTTTTTTTCCTCAGTTTAGTGCCGTGCATAATAGAAAATGGCGTGGCACCACACTAGTCAAAATATGAAGATGTCGACCTGATGAGGTGCTACCTCACTGGTCAAAATATAAAGATTTCGTCCTATCCTAAACNTAACCCGAGCCTATATAAGGGCCTCGCGCCGGAAACAAGACAGTTTCAATCCGCTCACGGTACGAAACACTTGTACGACATACCAGTACGAAACTCAAGTTCGAAGAATACGTCGAAGATATCGTCCGCAAGCACAGACCTCTCCAGCTGCAACGAGCGTGTGCAAGTAAAAGTGTTAATTCTCGGCGATCGAGGCGTTGGGAAAACATCAGTTGCACGGAAATTCGTAAGGAATACGTGCGAAATTATAAGGCAAGGAATCTTGCGCAAATCTGTACG
>NW_014554966.1:0-301 GCF_001313825.1 Dinoponera quadriceps | reverse complement strand
AATTTAGTTTCGGTTGCAAAAATAACCGACAAGGGACATGTTGTCACTTTTTACAAGGATTTCGCAAAGGCTACGGACCAGAGTGGCCAAGTGAAACTTACTGCAGACAGAAAAGGAGATTTATATGACATACGTCAAAACGTCGAATGTGCGGCAGCTACGCAAGATTCAAGTACCTCGGAGTTAATACTCTGGCACGAGCGCTTGGTTCCCCTAAACACTGCTGATCTACACAAGGTCATACGTGAAGTGAACTCTGTAATGCTGCCGGAGATCCCGAAGATGTATTGGATTGCGAGAT
>NW_014554965.1:38955-75791 GCF_001313825.1 Dinoponera quadriceps | reverse complement strand
TTTCATCAACATGTAGAGAACGAATAGCGAGACGTATTCTACGAATCATGTCATCTCTTGTCGTAGAGCGTTCGCATTTGAGGGGATGCACTTGAGCGGATACAAGAATCTCCGGCATCCTTTCATCTCTAACTTGGCGTCGAATTTGTCTACCTTTATTGTGATCCGGTTGAAGAATACCTTTATTGGTAATTTGGTTAGCTAAGCGAGAAAAAGCTTTGTACGAATGAGGAGCGCGATCTGGGTATCGTTCTCGCCACAATCTTGCAGCTGCTCTAAATTGACCATCACATTCACCTAAAATAATCATCTTATCACAAGCTTCCGCGTTTGAATACGACATAGCTGGTAAATGAGAATTTTATTACACCTTACGTGACAGTATCAGACATGTCATACATCACGACTGGGTAATGCTAATGCCGGCGGTATCGTAACTTTCAATCCTCATAACTCGAAAAGTACTGATTTAAAAACGTTTCATTATAGCGTTTTGGAAAGCTCTCAAGGTAAGCTACAATAATATGCATTGAAAAATGGGGGTTTCCACTTAAGAAATTAAAGGTGACCTTTACGTGATCTTCAAACGACTATCCAAGGTCAAACCAATGACACCATCTTATATGCCCCTCGAAGTCACAAAACTTTTGTCTGAAACATTTTTCTTTAAAATATCGCGTTTACGAAAAAATCGGGTGAGACTGGTGGTCTGGGACACCCTGTATATTAAATTTTAAGATTTTTTGCAAAAAACACGTTTATTTTAGGAAGACGTCAAATTATATTTTATTAAAAATATTTTCCATAACTAACTATGACTTTTCCCATTTTTCTGGCAATAAATTAATTCCGCGAAAAAAAATGTTTGTCCTTCAAAAGCATCCATTGATCCTTTCCATCAATTTTTTTTATTTCTTTATATGATTTAAAATGCTGGTTAAAATGGCTGTGCTGCATTGATCGAAATAAGTAATCCGAAGAAGCACAGTCTGGTGAATACGCAATGTGTGATAACACTTTCCATTAAAATGCGGATAATGTAATTTTAATTGATTTTATAACATGTGGTCGAATATTGTCGTGCAACAAAATCACTTTGGTTATTTTTGAGCTATTGTTGTATCTTTCTAATTCAAAATACATTTCAAATAGATTAATTGTTGTTGATAACGCTTAATAACAACTGTTTGATTCGATTTCAGAAGCTCATAATGCACGACACCTTTCGTATCCCAAATGCACAAGAAAATCTTACTTCCGTGAATATTGCATTTTGGAGACGATGTCGATGGTTGGCCTGGAACTACCCAGAATTTTTTATGATTATCTTATCGCTTAAAATTATAGTAGATCAATTTTCATCGCCTGTTACAATTTGATACAAAAACTTCTTTTTGTGACAAAAAACAATAAAGTGTAAATGGTTAAATAATTTTGAACAGCCAATTCAGACACTTCATGTAAGACCCATTTGTCTTTTTAAATTTTTCCTATTACGTGTAAACGATCAGAAACGATTAGGAACGATTAATTTACCTACATTTAATGCTTTAGCCAATTCTTGAAAGGTTTGAGCTAAATTTTCAGTCAACAATGCCTGCAATTTGGCATCTTCGAACTTTTTGATTCACTTGAAAGTTCTTTGTTTTTCAAATCATCACATTTTAATCACCGAAACAAATACTAACATGATTTAACAGATTCAGAATAAGTTTCTGAGATGAATCGTGAACTTCGGCAGCCGTTTTCGTTGAATCAAGGCAGTAAAGTAATAAATAACGAAAAAATTCTTTATCACGTTCCTTTTCCAATTGCACTAAAAAGTGTAATTATGTTTACGAATACACATGAAGTGTCATATTATTTGTAAAAATTTCCAAGTTTTGAAATAATGTTACAACTTTCAACATATTTCCAGTAGATTTCTAATTATAGTCATTTATAGTGAGCCCTCAAAACTTACAGAAACGTCTAAAAATTAATACATCTAACATATTTTGGACATAGAACGAATTGGAAAGAAACAAAACGGAGAATCGAGTAGTGCATTACTGTCAAGTGTCAATGGAATGTTTAAATAAGCGTGTATTCTTGCGTATACCAGGTGTATGCATAAGTTTTTTCCGGTTTAACTAAGAGATGGCGCCAGCGAAAAGTACGCAGCGTATTAATTTGACACATACGTCATTTTGTTCGTGTGACATTTAAAACTACAAACACAAACAAGTTGAGTCCCCCAAAAACTAGGGTCTTTGTTTTATCGTTCAATGATCATGTAGAGTTTTGTGCTTGAAAAAGAACATTTGCGGCACGCATTGCTTTTCTTATTTAATCAAAAGAAAAAGGCTGTTGAAAATCATCGTTTACTGGTAGAAACATATGGTGAACACGCTCCATCGATTAGAATATGTGAGACATGGTTTCGACAATTTAAAAATGGTGATTTCAATGTGAAAGACAGTGAGCGCTCTGGTAGACCACAAAAATGCGAAGACGAGCAATTGCAGGAGTTATCGGATGATGACCCAACTCAAACTCTACGGCAATTAGCAGAAGCATTACATGTATCACAAGAAACAATCAGCAGACGTTTACGAGCAATGGGAAAAATCAATAAACTCGGTAAATGAGTCCCACACAATTTAAATGAACGTCAAATGGAAAATCGCAAAGTCACTTGTGAAATGATGCTTCAACGCCACGAAAGGAAATCATTTTTGTATCGAATTGTGACGGGTGACGAAAAATGGATTTATTTTGAAAACCCGAAGCGGAAAAAATCGTGGCTTTCACCTGGCGAAGCCGGTCCATCAACACCAAGGCCAAATCGCTTCGGCAAGAAGACCATTCTTTGTGTCTGGTGGGACCAGAGCGGTATTGTGTATTATGAACTCTTGAAACCCGGCGAAACCGTTAATACACAACGCTATCGCCAACAAATGATTAATTTAAACTACGCATTAATCGAAAGTCGACCGGAATGGGCTAGAAGACATGGCAAAGTGATTTTGTTACACGACAATGCGTCGTCTCATACAGCAAAACACAGTGAAAGACACCTTGAAATCGCTTGAATGGGACATCCTTCTGTACCCGCCGTACTCCCCAGACCTGGCGCCATCTGACTATCACCTCTTCGCATCAATGGGGCACGCGCTCGCAGAGCAGCACTTCAGCAATTTCGAGAAAGTTGGAAAATGGCTCGACGAATGGTTTGTTGCAAAAGACAAGCAGTTTTTCTGGCATGGTATTCATAAATTACCTGAAAGATGGGCAAAATGTGTAGAAGCCGATGGCCAATATTTTGATTAAAAAAAATTAATTTCCCTTGAAAATTACTTTTTTTTCCCAAAAAACCGGAAAAAACTTATGCATACACCTGGTAAGTGAGGGTTCGAAAATTATACGGATTACGTCGAAAGCAAAAATTGTATATAAAAATAGAAATATTAGTTCCAGTAAATCACACCCGATATTAATATATATATTTATGTAAAAAAAATTAATTGTGAATTGTTATTAATACATACGTCTTTTCCATTAAAGTGTTAACTTTTTGTTGTACGGAAAAATAATAGAAATGTTAATTAATTAAAAATTTATTTTCAGAAATGTTAATTATTAAAAATTTATTTGTTCTATTGACTTTATTCGTTGACGTATTAATTATGTTTCGAGCTAATCTATCGCCCAGGATAGAAATTATCCATCCTTCGCGCATACGCCCGGGTGAGGAAGTGACAATGATCAATGAGACAATTCGACTAACGCGCCATTCTCAATCCTTATTTACCTCGGCGAGATAATTCATCGAATAGCTCGTGAAAAATTTCCGATCAATCATTGCATAACAATTCTTAGAGAAGCAATAGAGATTAACGAAATAAATCGAATAAATGGTTTGGCGAGTAGCATCTGCAGTTGAAACAACAATGAGAACAATGATGCAAAAAATCTTTACACGGCAGCGATAATAACTTGAAGTTTATTGACCGTCGTTGGAGGAAAATTTGATCTCCCTCGCAATTTGACCTTCTTCGCAATAGGAGTCTTCCATTTTCGCGAGAAAGGATACCCGCCACTAAAAACGCAACGAGGTTTTGAACAAAACGCTGTTAACAGATCGTACCCGAAGTGAACTCAAGGAAAAATTCATTATCAGCTAGAGAAACTCAGGGTGTTAATTAATCCCGCCTTACTGGTGGTTGCTTGTATCGCGCGAGAAAAAACTGATGATGTGTAGCCATCCGTCTCATTGAAGCTTTTCCAACAGCGTCATGCTTTAGCATGCGGAAATGTACGAGTCGCTTTCACTTGCGCACAACTCAAGTGAAAATTTTAGTATTTTGGTAAACTTTCCTTTCTAAAACATAAGTGGGGCTAAGATATTAAAATCAATTCAACTTCAATTTTAATGATATATATTAATCTTTGATGAAGATAAATTTCCATTTTCCGTTTTATCATCAAAATAAGTTGTTTTATTGTAACGTTAAAATTAAATTTATAAAATTAAAGGTTCAAAAGAAAGAAATTAACAAGTGTTAAATATCGTAAAATAAGTTTTTATTATTTATTATTTATAAGCTATTCAAATTAGCTCCAACTATCCTTAATCAATGAATATGTCAAAATGACCCAGAAGCACGAATAAATGAATGTTTCTCCTTTTCATTTTTGTCTACGTCATGCTTTGATGTTCTCAATATCTTCCCTCCGTCACTCATTCTTGGATTTAATGAAGTAGCGTCAATAATGCTCGAGAAGCTCAAAGGGAGTTTATCTATTAGCATATAATCTATTGTTACGTCCTGGGTACCTCGGGAACAACGAATTCCTTTTTTTTTCCTATAATTAGGATGATCTTTCCGCCTTCACTTAAGGCACATAGTTGTTACATCCTGGGTACCTTGAGAGCAGCAAATTCCTCTTTTTTTACAATCGGGAAACAAACGGACTTTAGCAAGCGCTATTGTAAAAAGATACGATTACACGCCGCCAAATACGTCATGAGTTTCCTAATGCGTCTACGATTTTATCTGCCTTCATACATAGTTGGTCGGACTCAAGCCATTTAATGGGATTAGGTTCTTAGGATCGTTTATGACATCCTAATGATATTAAGAATTTTCCAAGGTATCCGTTTTCCAATCATCCATTCAATCCGTTTTCCACCAAAATTCCTCTCATTGGCGATTGTCATCCGCCACCTCTAAAAATCTTCCCTATATAAGCCTCACTCTCTTGCCACGAGGTCACTTTTGCCATTTCGATTTCTGTTGCGTGTGGTCATTTTCAACGTCTATTGCGTTCTTGTCATACGGCTTCTACGACGACTTCGCCTTTTGTTGTTCAAGTCGAGATCTCTCCAGTGCCATTTGTTTTGTGAAAACTCGTTGTGTGTAACTCGGGATTTTTTTAAAGTTATTCGTCTCAATATTTCGATGATTAATCCGAGTATTAGAATCTAACAATACTTTGATTTAAACCGTTGTAAGTGCACCTACCATCCAGAGGACCCGAGTCACAAGACAACAACCAGGCCCAGAGATCCGAAAAGGTTGACGCATCAAGAATCAGCGAGTAAGTACTCAGCACCACTTATACTCGTCCTTGTTAGCTTCAATTTCTTTGTTTATTAATACCCCGCCATATCATAGTAAACATCCTACGTGAAGAGGACAGACTTAAAGCGCTCGCGTTAGCACATAGAGATCTTTCCGTGGCTAGCGACGACACGCTAGCAGCGCAACTTAGGGTCTTTTCCGAGCTTCCATCTTGAGACAGGAATACTTTGTCACCACCTGACCGTTCCCCTCCCGCCCCTTCCTATTCGCCCGACTCCAACTGTTAACCACAAAGTCCCTCTGGCGAGATACCACCCTCTCCTCCACCGTCCCACTGGGCTTCACTTCCCGCTTCTTCACCGTGGTACTTTAACCTACCTTTTCGTTCCCCGACACCTGATCCACGAACCCCAGACCCACCTCAAGCTCCATTCGATTCTTTTAGTTCCCTTTCCGAAGCACCTAGTCCTAACTCCTTACCCTCTCCTTAAAAAACTCTCGCTACACATTCAATTTGTCACCACACACGGTCAACACATTTGTAGACATACAGAATTAATTTTGTAACCTCGCCGTACGTTACCTTATATTGTAATTGCACCTTTTATTTAATATTGTAATTACGCCCTTTTGTTATTGGGAATACAAATTAGTTTGGTCCGCTTTTTGTGGCCAAAAATGCATTTATTTCAGAACAAAATGAAAAACAGATTATTCAAAGTATTGTTCATTGCTGGCTACAACTTTTTCCCACTCTCTCAAGCAATTTTCGAATTCCATCTCGAAAATATGTTTCGTCTTTTGAGGCGATCCAAGTTAGGAGCCAATTTTCAATTTCTGCGAAAGAAGTGAACCGGTAACCTGCCAAAACGTGCTGTATCCGTCGGAACAACCAGTAATCAGAAGGAGCAATGTCCGGCTAATACGGCAGGTGCGGTAAAATATCCCACAAGAACGTTTCCAAATAATTTTTTACAACTTTTGCGACATGAAGCCGAGCGTTATCATGCAGAAGTATAACATTGTCATGTCTTTGCTCGTATTCCGGCCGTTTTTATCTTAATGCACGGCTCAAACGAATCAATTGTAGCCTATACCGATGGCCCGTAATAGAATCGCCAGGTTGTATGTATTTTTTACAACACACTTTTGGTCTCACTAGATACACAGCATGACCTTCGAACCATGAATATTCGGCTTTGGTGTTAATGTTGAGGTCGATGGCAACGATTGACCAAGCATAGCGTAGTATTTTCTCTTTTTGGGGTTATCGCAGAATATCCATTTCTCATCTCCAGTCACAATCCGATGTAAAAAAAACCCTTTCTTTGTTGCCTTTGAATCAGCTGCTCGCAAGTAAAAAGTCGCCTTTCAACGTCTCTCCGTTTCAGTTCATTAGGCAGCCAATTTCCTTGGTTGTGAATCATTCCCGTGGATTTCAATCGTATGGAAACTGCTTGTTGAGTAACTTCCAATGATTCTGCAAGTTCCTCTTGCGTTTGACTCGGATCTTCATCCGAATAATGCCTCCAATTCTTTGTCTTCGAATTGTTTTGCTGTACAGACCAAGGCTTGTCTTCAACACTGAAATCACCATTCTTGAAACGTCGAAACCATTCCCTACATGATTTATCAGTTGGAGCATTGTCACCATAAACTTCTACAAGTATTCGATGCGCTTCAGCTGCACTTTTCTTCCAATTAAAGCAGAAAATTAAAACCTCCCTCAAATGCTGCTTATTTAACACAAAATTTGACATATTCAACACAATAAAAAACAGCGGTTTTGTATGAAATTCAAAGCGATATAAACTGAATATTATTAACAGATATCTAATCTCTGTGAAACCACCGAAATCAGCTGTTACTATGAAACATTCATAATAGTCAGAGTCATCTTTTGAAAATGGACCGAACTAATTTGTACTCCTAATATGTTAGAATTGAATCTGAATGGTATTTGAATCATAAATATAAAAATAAGAATTATAATACACATATAATTATTTTTAATAATATGCTTGAGAGATGAAATATATTTCAAATAAAACAAAAACATAAATTCTTTTATCTTTTCTTGAACAAAATATAAGAAATGCGCTAAATAATACGTTAAATTACAGAGTGCCCATATAAGACACCTTAATATAATAATAACAAAACAAAATACAATGAAGTGTTTCAGGCAAAAATTGTAGGGTTTGTAGAGAAACATAACACATATATTATTAACATTGTTATGTACGAAATTATATCTCTTACTGTTATGTAACTGTAACTTGGTACTTGCTGGGTACTTTGGATATGCTGACCAACTGAAATATGTTAGCAGCAAGATAATATTATCTTTTACTATCATATTTTATATATAATGACTAAACTGCAGCTAGTCTGCAAAAACTGATTAAGAATATTTAGCTAGGTATGAGCTAGAAACTAATGAAAAATTTATCCATTCAATATTATATAACTATATTATCTAACTAATAGTTTTTAAATCATATTGATTAGATTTATTTCTGTTCGAAATTTTATCAAAACTCTCTAAGCCAGAGATTCCCAAAGTGTGGATTGCGACTCACTAGTAGATTACCAGCCAATTTCTGGTTCGCAAAAAATATTAAAATTAAATTGCACTTCATTATTTCACACAATTTTATTAACTTTAGGCAGATAAAAAATTGTTATATATTTCTGTAATGTATTAACATAACATTATCATAACAGTGTAAATGGGATACGTTGAAAAATCGCAAATTGCAATATTTGGAATTATTATATTTATAAAATTATAATTAATATATTTATATAATAAATTAATAATAAATTATGTAATAAATTGATAAATTGTATTCAATATAAAATTTAGAAAGTAAGAACAGTAAAGTAGTATAAATAATATAATATAAATAAAATATCATTTTACGCACTGTGCTCCCTTCCACTCTTTCATATCCAGTAAACATAGGTAGGTCACAGATGCTTGCCGTTCTGAAAATTTGGTCATGTTTCGCACATAATTTGAAAACCCTGCTCTAAACAATTTGGGGGCAAGTTTTCTTTACCAAAAATGTTGAGGAAGATCATTATTTATTTATGTAAATTTATTTATATTAATTTTACAATTTCAAAAATAATATAATTTTGTAACTAAATCCCAAGTTAAAATTGTATTAAAATAAAAACAACTTGAAATTAATTGAAGCATTCAAAGGTAAGTTCTCGAAAAGTTTCGATTTGTCAATCATTTGTATTTGGAAAACTACGTATGCCATGACGTTTCCGTTAAAAGAAAATTAACACTAAATAGAATTGAATATTGAACACAAGAATATTTTCAGTAAAAAAAAATTTTGTATTTTAGGTCATTCTATTTACTAGCGTTACAAAAATAAAATTTTACATAAAAATTTATGTTATAATATTAAAATATATGTTTATGCATAAAACATTATGTTCAAATTGTTTTATGAAAAACTAACAAAAATAAAAGAAACGTAGAAATAATAAAAATATGTTTAATCTTAGTAGAACCTTTTTAGAGCATTAAGTATTAAAAAAGTATTGACATTCAACCTGTACTACATTGACCGGTTTTCATATAGACGGTGCCCTATATTTGCAAAAAATTTGTTAAATTTATTTTAAAATCACCTTTTAATATTATTTCGAATGTGCACAACATATGTTTTATTACATGTATATTCACGTTTGCTTTTAGACTGTGTTTATTACTGCGTGTTTATTATGCAACCAACTGTTGTTAAAGGTTAAATATGTATCTGAGCCTTTTAAACTGTAAGTGCGCACAAAATAGCCACTAGTATTAATTATTAATTGAAAACATGTCGGGAACGTAGTGCCTTACTCGCGCTAACGTTAGGTTTCATAGCCTCTTCCATATCGATTGGACTGATATTTTTATCAGAAGTACAAAATGCGTAATGATAGAGTTGTAATTAATAATTTATACCCGCATACAAACACACGCCACGATGTCATTTGCGATACAATAAAACTTCATTAAATGAACAGTACATTCGCCAACGTGTTCAACGTCCTTGGAAACATGTAATTAAATGAATTTGTGTCACGTCTGTTGGAAAATTAAAAAGAAATTATAACAGTACAATTTTCGAAAATGAACGATGAGATGTCTCATTTACGCATGATACATATACCTTTGATTCAAAGATTGAATTACGTGCAATGTGACAGTATTGTCCTCGTTATATATCAAAAATATTTCATTAATCCGATACTGGGATTACAAATTGTTAATCGATGTCTTCTTTCTTGGACGGACGTCGGAGACAAGTTAATTAATGAGCATTTCGTATTTACGTAAATTCATGACTTCTCATTACTACGAGTTGATGTTGCAATTACAAAGGGAAGTGCTGAAAATATCATTCGCAATAAATAATATCGCGAAAATGTGTCTGACAGTCCATCTATCTCATCTTTAGTTAATTAAATTAAATTCAAGTAGAATTATATCTCTGTTCCATGTTGAGAGAAGAATGTCTAAATATAATCTAACATTTATTTGATACTAATATAAATATAATAAATATATTTCTTTATATTAATATAAATATCAGTAGGTACATAAGGGAGATTCTAACTTTGATCCTCTTACGAGAAATCGCGGCAGGGGGAGGTACCGCCGTTGCGGAAATTGACGTCACGCGGGTGAGGGGGAACTTGTAATTGTGCGGCGGCTGACGTTATGCGGAAGAAAGGGGAAACTTATAAAAGCGCGGGGAGGAGGGACAATGTCAGCGGGGACTCATGTCTCGCGGAGGGAGAGGACGGACCCGCGGGGACTGATGTCACGCGGAAGGAGGGCAACAGTTCTCACCATCCACCCGCCTGCCCGCATCATGCGTTCGCGTTCGCCGTAAACCACTCGACGTGCTTAATCTACGACGTGCTTAACGCGACATGTAGGATATAATTCTTTTACATTGGTAAGTGAAACGACAGCAATGCGAAACATTATTTAACAAAAAAAAATACACAATAAATTTAGAGTAATAATTACGGATGAAGAAATAAATTTTAAAAAATACAATTTATATTATTTTATTACGGTTCGCTAAGGGCATGATATACAATGACAGGCAAAGCGCATGCTAATAGATAGCAATTAATAAATGAATCGCAAACGAAGTCATCTCTGTCACGTATCGCTTACGTAACGCAAGTTAGCAATTTTCGATGAATTGCGCTTTTCAGTCGAATATATATAGCATCAAAAGTTTATAAATTTTTTGAACTGCATGTCAAGGCATATTCTCGCATAGCCATACATACATATGATCAATTTTCTTTTTCTTTTTCTGGCGCCACAGCCACTTGTAAAGCCATGGTCTATTTCTTTCTTGTATATACTTGTGGTACACACGCAGATTATACAGTTATTTGTACGAGTATATGGGACTAACAGTTTAACGCCGATTCCGAACGGCAGTTTGAGTGATGTTTTCGTGGCAAAAATACTCTCGGGGGTTTGCCAATCCATCGGAGAGAAGACACGTGCGTATTAAAATATTTTATTTCTACCGAGAGGTAAACCCGGGACTTCTAATATAGCAGATTAATAGTCTATCTAATATGTCACGTTCATGCTCACATATGATCAATGAAAAGAGTTCTCTTCTAACCTCTTCTTCTATTAGGTGTACAACTTTGCTCTTGCCGTTTTTCTTTTTTATTTGAGGCTTTATTGTAAAAAAATGGAGATAAAGTTATGACTCAAAGTATTGTCCATCACTGGCCACTACTTTCTCCCATCTTTTGGGCAATGCACGAATCCCGCGTCGAAAAAACTGATCATCTTTTGAGGTAATCCACGAATCTATCCATTTTCCGATTTCTTCATAAGACTGGAAGTGTTGGTCAGCCAGGCCGTGTGCCATTGATCAGAACAAGTGATAATCCGAAGGTGCAACGTCTGGAGAGTACGGCGGATGGAGTAGGACTTCCCATTTTAACGTTTCCAAGTATGTCTTGATCACTTTTGCAACATGGGGTCGAGCATTGTCATGCTGCAAAATCACTTTCTCGTGTCTCTCGGCGTAGTGCGGCCGCTTGTCTTTCAATGCTCGGCTCAAACGCATCAATTGAGTTCGATATTGATCGCCTGTGATTGTTTCAGTTGGTTTTAATAGCTCGTAATACACTGCGCTGAGCTGATCCCACCAAATACAGAGCATTACCTTGGAGCCCTGAATGTTCGGTTTGGCCATCGATGTGGAAGCATGGCCCGGAACTCCCCATGATTTTCTGCGCTTGGGGTTATTGTATTGAAGCCATTTTTCATCTCCAGTCACAATGCGATGCAGAAATCCTTTTCGTCTTTGCCTTTCAAGCAGCTGTTCACAAGCAAACAAACGCCGTTCAACATCTCTTGGCTTCAACTCGTACGGCACCCAATACCCTTGCTTTTGAATCATTCCCATGACTTTGAGGCGCTTCGAAATGGCTTGTTGAGTCACTTCCAATGATTGTGCCAGTTCTTTCTGAGTTTGACACGAGTCTTCATCAAATAATGCCTCCAATTCAGCATCTTCAAAAATCTTTCCTCTTCCACCGCTATGCCGGTTTTCGACGTGAAAATTACCGTTCGTGAAGCGTTGAAATCACTCACGACACGTTCTTTTACTAATAGCGATCTCACCATAAGTATTTGAGAGCATTTGATAAGCTTCAGCAGCAGATTTCTTCATATTGAAACAGAAAAGTAAAACCTCCCGCAAATGACGAGAATTCGGCTAGTAAACTGACATCTTCAATCGACGATAACTTTATGGTACAGATACAAATCGACTAATGTAACTATTAGGTTATGTTGACAGATGCCCAAGTTGATTGTTTGACGTATATGATCTATTTACTTTGACCACTAAGTTCCACTAAAGTCATCTATAGGGAAACGGCGGGAGCAAAGTTGTTCACCTAATAGTATATTTTTATAGTATATTTTTCACTATTGTATCGCATGTATAATATTGCAATCTTTTCTTGATTTTGATGATTTCATATTAATTCATGAGCATGTCTCATATCTTCAAGATATGATTCTATCAACATTTCTGGCAAAGAATTGGTTTCCTCTTTCCTACCTTTCATATTGGAAATTGCTGCTTGCTTCATTTATTTACGATGATTTTCACTGAGAGTTCGTTTACATTACAATTATAAGAGGATAACTATTCCACGTCACATTTGACAAGAAACGATTGTTGAAATTGGTCGTAACTGTTTTCACATAAAATACGCATACCCTAAGAAAAATTACTCAGATTTAAATATAAAAAGACAATTTATTTTTCAACGATAGTTTACGTTGCAAAAAATTGTAAATTCAAATTGTTTCGTGCAAATGCTTTATAATTTGTTTTGTTTACAAAGACGCAATGGGTTCTGTTTAATATATTATTTTATATCTATTTTGATATATTATTTTATAGTTATTTTTTATATTATTAATAAAACTAAGCATGCTCGCGTCACTATCTGACAGATAGAGCGCATCTATTTATTTGGTAATCAAAACGAGGAAGAATATACAGTAAATGGACTGTATTCTGTTGAATAAACATTGTATTTTTTAACAATTCTACAAATAATATATATCTCGAACGAATATACATATACGTTTATATTTATTATGCAATTTTTATATTTTACGTGAAGATAGTGGCGATCGATTGAAAACATACGGAGTCATTAGGTTTGAAATGAAATTATTTATAAATAAATAATAAAAATACACAAATAAATAATATTAATGAATTGTATAAATGAATAATTTTATAAATAAATTACTTTTTCCATATATATGTTGACTCAGATCTACAACTTACGCCGAGAAAACATTAACCCTTTGAGTACTGAATTATCTGAAGATTTTTATGCCCATGGGACGAATTTAATTTGTCGCTATATGGATTAATACGTAAAAGTAATACATTTTATGCCCAAGTAAGCAGATGACGAGTCTCACTCGTCAAATGTACCCAAAGGGTTAACGGCTTCGGTGCGTGTCCGAACGACATTATCTCTCTCACTCTGCGTTAGGCAGGCGACTCACGCGACAGTCGACACGGACGAAGCGTGCTCAATGTGTCCCTCAATGCGGAAACCGCGTGGAGAGGGTACCTTTCTAGGCAAGTGCGGACTCGAGATCGCAGCACTGATCGCGGGTGAAAAAAATGCATTCGCACGATGAATTATGATCTCTTTTCTATATCCAATCTAGAGGAGATATCGAAATCATCTTAGCATCTTTGGAAGAATTTCAGGAACACGACAGCGGATAGGTATTGTCGCAAATATTCAATTTAACGGCTAGTATCAATATGTACAATCCGATGCACGACGGGTATCACATCAAGTTGCCGCAAGAGATAAGGCGGAGAACGCTGAGCACGAGGGTAGATTGAAAAGTTTCCGATTTGACTAAGAAAGAGCAAGAATTCTATGTAATTTCAATATATTTTCAACAGACGGCACTAAAAGAAACACGAAAAGCTAAGTTCAATGTTATTCTAACGAATAGTATGTTTCTGACAGCCTTTTGAGTGAGAGTTTGTCAACAATGGAGAAATTAGAGTATCTTCTTCTTCTTCTTCCATTGGCGCTACAACTTCTTTAGAGGCCTGGGCTTACCTTTCTCTCACGACTATGTATGTTGTGTGCACGCAGATTATACCAGGTGTAGAAGTTTGAAACCGGAATTTTTTTGTAAAAATTACACGTCTGTTGTTTGAAAATGATAAAAAATATTTTATTCAAAATAATGTCCATTGCAATTTAAACTCTTTTCCCACCTCTCCGGCAGTTTATAAATGCCACGCCAAAAAAACATTTCTTCTTTTGAAGCAAACCAGCTATCGAGCCATTTTCGTACATTTTCATACGAACTGAAGCGTTGTTCAGCGAGAACGTGTCCCATTGACGAGAATAGATGATAATCGGTCGAGCCAAGTCTGGAGAATAAGCCGCATGCGTTAGTATTTCCCAACTGAACGTCTCGATCGTTTTCCTGACCCGTTTTGCTGTGTGTGATGGGGTATTTTCATAAAATGACTTTGTGTTGCCTTTTTTCATATTCCGATCGTTTTTCATGCAATGCTAGATTTAAATTGATCATTTGCTGTTGGTAGCGATCAGTGTTAACGGTTTCACCAGGTTTTAGCAGCTTATAATAGATTACACCCTTCTGATCCCACCAAACACAGAGCATTGTCTTTCCAAAGCGATTGCAGTGGATGTCGATGGTTCGCCTGGATTCACCAATGATTTCTGACGCTTAGAATTATCAAAATATATCCATTTCTCATCACCTGTCATTATACGATGGAGAAATGACTTTCTTTTTTATCCGTCGAGCAGCATTTCACAAATGGTTTTTCGATTTTCTTGCTGTCTTTCATTCAGTTCATGCCGAACCCATTTTCCTAATTTCTGAATCTTTCCCATGGTTTTCAAACGAATTGAGACAGCTTTCTGCGTCACATTCAATTCATCCGCGAGTTCTTGTTGAGTTCGAGTATCACCTTCATCCAATAAGGCTTGCAATTCGTTGTCTGCGAACTTTTTCGATGGTTTCCCACGCTCTTCGTTTCTCACGTCAAAATCACCACTTTTTAATTTTTTGAACCACTCGAAACACTGTGTTTTACCAAGAGCATGTTCACCGTAAGCTTCGACAAGCATTCGATGCGATTCTGCAGCAGTTTTCTTCAAAAGATAACAGAAAACCAATGCTGTCGGCAAATCGTAGTTTGTAGGCACAAAACTCGACATGTTTAAGGTTATATAAAAATATAACGGTGTATGGAACTTGGGTTGTTGTGTGTTGAAAATCTTTGTCAGCTGTTAGAGGGAGATGATGGCGCTGCAGAAACGGTTTTACGGTCCCTAAACTGATGGCTATCACCATCTATAGGGAAATTTCGGTTTCATACTTCTACACCTGGTACTCATGTATACGGAACCTACAGTTTAAACGCCGGTTCCGAACGGCAATTGGAAAAAAATTTTTGTGGTATAAATAAAACTTTTTGTTATTTGCTAGGTCACCGAAAAGAAGCCACGAGCGCATGAAATTTTTTTGCCTCTGCCGGGAATCGAACCTGACCTCTAACATTGCAAACCGATGCACTGTCTACTATGTCACACTCGCGCTCAAATTGGAGTATCACGCCGTGATAAAATTCCTTCATATAAAAGGGAAAATTCCTACCCAAATTGAAGCTAAATCAAATTAAGTATATGGAGATTCTCCTCCTTCATTTACAACCGTAAACCTGGGCTGTTGAGTTCAAACATGGGAGAACGAGTATTTTCGTCGAGGACGCTGTGGACGACTAAAACCCACAACGATCGACTGTGTTGAATAATACGCAGAACATGGCACTGGTCGGACAATTAATACAAAATACTAATACACATATACGCATGAGAAAACTAACAAAATGACTGTGACAAAAACAAATAAAAAACTATAACGTAAGAAACACTGAGACAGGGTATCTGACTGGGTATACCGATTAACAGATCTAGAATAGAACGCATGCAATAAGGAAATAGTTACTGCGATAAACCGACAGTTAATACAGATGAAAAAGTAGTTTTGGGAATGTGAATGCGACTGTCGTGTATAAGAAAGCCAATCCGAGAATGAAGATCCAAGAATGTAAATCCGAGAGTATGTTAAGAATTGTTGAAATCTGCGCGAGGCGGCAAGAGGGTCAGGTTTTTAAAGGGAGAATTTTGGAAGTGGCAGATAACAATTGCCAATGAGATCAATTTTCGTAGAAAGTAGATGTGAGAGATTCGGACGTTTCCCAATGGGTTTTTAAGTGGAAGGTGTACTAGGTGGCGACTACCCTTAATTAGGAGACAAAATAGACCACTTCTACGATTGAAGAGAGCGACCTGTGTTTTTTAGAAATTATCCTTCCTTGGGAGGAAAAGTGTGTAGAGGTTGGACGTGGTCCTCATAATGCTGACAAATCATGAGAGAGCATGCAAAACATAAGAGTGAGATCACTGCGTTTTCGCGCCTTTTTTAGAGAAGTAGAGAGATAAATGTGGCGTGAATCAGATGTGAGTATGAGGCTGAGTTGCATCAGTTTATGACGGGAAGTTAGGACGTTGGACGATTTGTTTTTCTAGAATCATATGATCTTTTCGACTCTATGGCTATACCAATAATGGATAGTCGTGGCGTTTTCTTTTATACTATTCACAGACGGACGTTTAGGAAAACAACAGACGTATCTGGCAGTGCATTACCAAAACCTCATGAGCAAATTTTGGGTCTATGTTTTATGATGAATCAACGTCTTTCCACATCTAGTCGGCCTTTTTTGGATAGGTTCCTAATCTAATTACAGGGTGCTGCTCGGCCAAATGCATTTATTTCCCAATATAAAGAGGACAATGAAATAGTAAGATGAAAAAAAATTAATTATCCTTGAAGTACGCAGGATGTAACACCCCTAAACTTAGACAAATGTTGGGGACACCAACATTTGTTGGCGGAGCGTATTACATTTAATAATTATATTTTATGCACTAATACAGTAGAGTAATATAATACATATTTTAAAAAATTTTTAAGATAGCAATTAAATATAACATGATTATTAACCCCACAGCTTACAATGTCATGTTAGAGACGTGGTATGTCAACGGGGCTAAACATCAAAAAGTCGTATCAGAGACGTGGTATATTGATCGCGCCGAACATGAATAAGTCGTATCAAAGATGTGGTAAGTCGACCGCGCCACGTCTCAGAGACGTTCTAGAGCTGATCGGGCTACACGCGACATTACATTTACCAACATGTCTCAAAAGTTATCATACGACCAAAGATTATTAAATTTTTGTAAATTTTATTAAGACGATAATATTCTTCAAAATCTGTTTATTTAGAAATTAAAATAAAAATGTTATTAATATATTATTCACTTCAAGACAATAAATCTTCCTTGTTCACTGATCAATTGATCGTAATTATTTATCAGACATTCTGCAAAGTAAAGTTAATTGTAACTTACACAAGTATTTACAAATCATAGGACATCTGCGATTTGCACAACTTCGAACGCTCAGCCAAACCGTGACTGGCTTGACGTATGACCGACCTTGCACTTATGGCCCGCGCCATCGGAACTTAAATCGTAAGGCAAGGGATTAAATAGGAAATGGTAGTTATCGTTTCTCTTAACCCTTTGAGTACTGAATTATTTGAAGATTTTTATGCCCATGGGACGGATTTAATTTGTCGCTATATGGATTAATATGTAAAAGTAATAAATTTTATGCCCAAGTAAACAGATGACGAGTCTCACTCGTCAAATGTACACAAAGGGTTAATAATAATGTCAGTTTTCTATATTAATATTGATGATTTATTTAAATGATTACTAATTAATTACTAATTTTTTAAATGAAATTAATTAAATGAAATAAAACTAATGAAATAAATTACTAATTACATACGAGGTCTGTTCAAAAAGTATCGCGAATTTTGTGTTTTTTCAAAAATTATTTATTTATTCTGAATATCTATTTTGTCTCCTTCACAGTAATTCCCATCAGATATTATTCACTTGTGCCAACGTTTCTTCCAATCCTCGAAGCACTTCAAAAAATCATTTTTTGTGATCTTGTTCAGCTCCTCCTTTGATGCCGTCTTAATCTCCTCAATCGTAGCATTGCGTCGTCCTTTCATGTGCCTCTTCAGTTTTGGGAACAAGAAAAGTCACAGGGGGTCAGGTCTGAAGAATACAGTGGCTGCGGCATCATTCGTGTGTTGTTTTTGGCAAAAATTCGCGCACAAGCAACGATGTGTGAGCAGGGGCGTTGGTACGAATTTCGCGGCGACCCGTCTCATGCTTAAATCATTAGTAAAAATCGAATGGCACGAGCCAATCGATATGTTTAGGTCCTTAGCAACTTCTCTAACGGTGATTCGACGATTGGCCAATACTATTTTCTTCATTTCATCAATGTTTTCGTCTGTTGTTGACGTGCTCGGGCGTCCGGCACGCTCTTCGTCGTTCACATCTTCTCGGCCCTCTAAAAACATTTTGTACCACCGATAAACGTTGCTTCGGTCCAAGGTTGCTTCACCATATGCCACAGTCAACATTCGGAATGCGTCCGCGCTCTTAATTTTGTTTTTCACACAAAATTTGATACAGATTCTTTGATCCATTTTTTGGAATAGGCAAAAATCGAAGACTAGCCAAAACACGTCCAAGCAAAACAGCTGTCAAAGATAAACTGAATATTCAAAATGGCCGAAATTGTCGGCATAAATAAGGGACATGAATACCAACATAACGCGACAAAAAAATCGAAAATCGTATCGAATACGTAACCCGCGAAAATTCAAAATTTGCAATACTTTTTAAACAGATCTCGTAGTTGCAAACATAATGTGGTTGTGCAAAATACGTCATGGAACAACTGTTAATATAGCAAATATAATAAGTAATTGCAAAATTTTATCTCTCTCTTACCTTTTTTAAAGTATAAGTTTCATGGTTTAATTCGAGTTCACTTATAATGAAATTCAGTTTAAATATTGGTTCCATGCATAATATTGTAGCGAAATTCCGACAGATGTCGTTCGCAGTTGTTTTTCCGCTCTCACATGTGTCAAATATGTGAAATGTCATATATTAAGTGAAAGCTAAAATTTGTGCCGACATTTTAAGAAAGTGATCCATGACGTATACGAAGTTTCATTATATTTTGAACATAGAAGAAAAGAACGTATATGTTAGGTACATTTCGCTTTCTTATTTCCGAAAAGTCAAAAATGCGTCGCTAACTCACAAAAAAATATGCACCGGAAGGAATGCTGTAAGCGAATGTGTGTGTCGGCAGTGGTTTGCAAAATTTCGTTGCGGAGATTTTAATTTCCAAGGTGCACCTCGTTCTGATCGGCTACTCATTACTGATGTCGATCAAATCAAGGCTTTAATCGATCCCGAGCGACATTTGACAACTACAGAGATGGGACATAACCTCAACATTGACCAATCAACTATTTTGAGATATTTACAAAAGCTTGGGATGATAAACAAACTTGATGTTTGGATGCCGCACGAACTGAGCGGAAAGAATGTAATGGGCCGAATTTCAGTTTGCAATTCGCTGCTCAAACGTCAACAAAACGAACCATTTTTAAAGCGGATGATCACTGGCGATGAAAAGTTGATTGTCTACAATAATGTCAGTCAAAAAAGATCATGGTCGAAGCGCGGGGAGGCTGCTCAAACAGTCGCAAAAACTGGATTACACCCGAAGAAGATCATGCTCAGTATCTGGTAGGATAGTGGAAGAAATCGTCTATTATGAGCTGCTGCCACCAAGCAAAACGATTGATTCGACCAAGTACTGCTCACAACTGGCTAAATTAAAGCAAGCAATTGATCAGAAGCATCCCGAATTGGTGAACAGAAAGGGCGTTGTGTTCCACCAGAACAACGTTAAACCACACCTTTCTCTAATGACCTGGCAAAAGTTATTGTGGCTTAGTTGGGATGTTCTGGTGCCCCCATATAGTACGGAACTTACATATTTATACTTATCATTGTTCCGGGCGCTAGAACAATTTGAATAACAAAACCCTCAGTTCCCTGGACGTCCTCAAAAACCACTTGGATTATCTCTTTGTCCAAAACTCTCAGGACATCTAAGAAAGAGGTGTAATAAAGCTCTTAGAGAGATGGCAGAATGTCATGGAAAATATTTAACTTGTATTTTGCGTTTGCAATTTATTCGATTTTCTCTGCGGAATAATGCATAGATCCAATAGATTACATCAATCACATTTCTCTAATGATTCTAGTAAAACAACATAACTACATACGCGAAACTTAATATTTTTCCATTTTTCAATTGTTAAAATTTTTTTCTAGTTTATTGGCTAACTAAGTTTTATCTATATTTACATATACAAGGTGCAGCAGATTAAATTCCCCAATTTTGGAAATAAATAAAAACAAAACCAATTAACACCTTGACTACGGCAGACTTTGAGACGTATTGGCCGTACCATACGGCAGGAATTGAGTTACGATGCATAAAATGAATTTTTAAATGATGTTCTTAATTGTTCAACAATATAACATATTTTCATAATTGGATCGTGATTTGTAATGTTGTTATCACAAAAATACAAGTTTTTTAGTAATAGTGTATATCGATTCCTTGTCATTATTTCTCCAAACGATTCTGTTTTTATCATCTTATCTTTACACCAATATTCTGATATAGATATTTTATGTATTCGCGCCATTAGCATGGTAACAGCCAAAATATTATACATTTCGAGAACAGTAGTTGCATTAGAACTATTTATATCGCCTCTTGCACTATTTTTGAAAGATTTATTACTTTGCTGTACAGTGAATTCTATAAGCTCATCCAAAAAGAAAATTTAAAACATTTCGAGAATAGATGATTTCCTAGTTATATTTGTTTTGATTCCACTATTCTGGTCATCAAATTCGTAAATTGTATGTTGAAAATCTCTTTATGTCCAGGAAAATGTGGTTTTAGGTTTTGTTTGTTTCGGTGCAGCTTTTGTGCTATTATCTTCTGATTCCGATAAAGAGAATGAAAGGCGACGTTTTTTCAATTTACGCTTGTAAAAAGGAACAATGTCAAAATCACTTGTTTCCTCAGAATCAGAATTATCTGGTGTTTGCATGCTTTTGTGTTCATTTTCTTATTCCAATGTTTCACTTTAGGAATAAAACAAAAAAATTATTGTAAAATTTAATTTAAATTTTGGGATGAGAAGCGATATGAAATGATTCAATAAGGTGAGAATAATTACCACGGTACGAAGTGATGTCTTCAGAATTCGTTTATTGTCTGCTCCGGACAATGCGAACAACGGAGCGCCTGCCTCCACTCCCTCTAATTTCCCTTTTTTTAATATTTCGCTAATATTTAAATATTTAAATAGCAGGTAACTAACGAAATATGTACCAGCGAAATTAGCATTCACTCTCGTCTAACTAAGAGATAAGATCTATCAGAATAAATATCGATAACATTTTCAGGGCGCCTTTAGGCGCCCTCCGTGTCAAAAAGCCAAACTGCGTCGAGCGCCTATAGGTGCTCTCACTGTTACAAACGCAAAATTTCTAAGCGCCTATAGGCGCCTACAGTAGCCTAGGGGTTAAGATACAACAAAAAATCTTTTATTTAAGTAAATTACATATGATGCAATTTTTATTAACGTATTTTTAACAATACGTTACTTAGGTGGCGGCCTCAATTGTTGATTCAGTCGTTGAGCCTCTCTCAGAAGTTTTCCATGACTCAAAATCTTTGTCACTCAGTTCTTGTATGATCACAACTTTGTAGAAGTGCATTTTCAGATCTCGGTGAAGAATTGTCCGAACACTTCAGTCCGATAACTGTGGGCAGCCGCATGTTTTCGTGCAGAGCGTCCTGAGGATTACTCAATTGAAGCTATCACGGCCGCCATATTTTTCGGTCCTGTAGTAGTGCAAGGCCAGGCGATTACCGTTTCAATGCAGAACCTGTTTGCCTGAAGTTTGAAGTTCAAGTGTAAATCATTTTCTTATCTGGAACGGGATCCCGACGACCAATCGCAAAGTGGACACAAATAGCACGCTACTATGCTATCGGCTACCCGCCATTTTTAATAAACTCTTCGACAACGAAAGCGCGATGCTAACCAAACCAAGCCATGGCTGACACTAAAAACGGCACTTATCAGTTCAGTTCAAATCATTACCCCCATCAGTCAACTCCCTCCCGACGCGTAGTTGTGCCTCTTGGAAATCGGGGAGTTCATTATGTCGCACCCTGTACAAATACTATCTACAGAATCCAAATGTCAAATATATTTTGAACCTTAATACCTAATAAATGAGCGCAAGCGTGGAGTAACAGACTTGTCTGTTATCTTAGAGTTTCCAGGTTCGCCGCTCGGTAGAACCACAAGATTTTCATATGCTAGTGTCTCCTCTCCGATGGACTGGCAATCTATCAAGAGTAATGCTACCACAAAAAGTCCACACCCAAAACTGCCGTTCGGAATTGGCATTAAACTGTATGTCCCATATATTTATGTATAAAATCTGCATAAGCACCACAAGTATATACGTGTGGGGATCGGAAGATATTCAAAGATGTTATAAAAGCGATATACATTCAAACCCAATAAATAACTAACATTTTTTTTCCATTGCTTTAAATTACAAGGGAAAATATGTACCACCAGGTTGTAAGTATTGCGTTGTCCAAGTATTACGCTGAGATGATGAGCTGCTTTCGTAGATTGTTGCTGTTATATCCTGGATACCTCGGGAAAAACGAACCCTTTTTTTATGATTAGGAAGCAGACGGATTTGGATAAGCGTTCATGTAAAAAGGATAAGATTACAATAGTACGCCGTCAAATGCGCTATGAGGTTCCCAACGCGTATATCTCCTTTTCCGCCTTCACGTAAGATATGTGGTCTAAGTGATCGGCCGGACTTAGGCCCTTCAATGGGGTTAGTATCTTGGGATTGTTTATGACATCCTGATAATGTTAAAAGTTTTCCAGGATATCCGTTTCACAACGTAGGTTGGGAAGCTTCCCAATCTTCCATATCCTTTTTCCACGAAATCTGCCCTCATTGACAATCGTCATCTGCCACTTCCAAAATCTCCCCTATAAAAGCCTCATTCTCTTGCCACAAGCTTCACTTCTTCTTTTGCTGCTGAACAACTCGCTGTGCAAGTCGGGATCTTTCCAGTAAACTATTTGTCTCGATATTCCGGTAAATAGTCCAAGTATAAGAATCTCTCAATATTTCGACTCAACCGTCATGAATGCCTCTGCCATCCAGCCGATTCTTCCACAAACCGAGTTAGGAGACGACAGCCAGAGTTACCGCTCAGAGACCCAAGAAAGGTTAACGTATCACAAGTTAGCGAGTAAGTACTCAGCACAATTTATACTCGTCCCAAATTTATATTCGTTCCAATTTACTTCCGATCTTTTCATTTATTAACGTCCCTCCGTATCGTAGTAAATACTCTACGTGGAGAAGACAGGCTTCAGGCCCTTGCGTTGGCCGGCAGAGATTTCCGTGAGGCTAGCGACGACACGCTAAAAGCGTAACTTAAGTGCATTTCTGAGCTTTTATCTTCAAACGAGAATACACTGTCACCAACACACCATTCCCCTCTCGCCCATTCCTATTCACCTGATCCTCTTCCTTCTTCCTATCACCTACCAAGCCTCCCTTCCGCGACACTACACTCTCTCTATTGTTCTCCCCCACGGTCCCCGTGGGATACACCTCCCACTTCCCCCGGACCACCGTGGTACTTCAACCCACCTTCGCATTCCCCGTCATCTCACTTACGAACCCCAGACACATCTCCAGCTCTATCCGATTCTTACACCCCCATTCTGACCTACCTACTCCTAACTCCTTACCTTGCCCTTAAGGTTTTATATCCCCCGCTACACATGCACAACCGACCAAGTATTAACGAATCGTATATTCTTGTAAATTCACCGTTTTATTTTTTATTGTAATTCCATCTCTGCGTTCTTGTTAAGTTAATAAATTCTGAAATTGTTAGTTAAATTCTCATTCTATTTTTAAACCATCACGCACTAACTACCCTTTCTCCAATTATTCTGCTCGCAGTCCCATCCAAAGTAAAGGGTTTCAGTACCTTGACCTAAATTAGGACCACCCTGCGTACGCCTGCGTCAGAGTAAAGTGACCCTTCCGGTCTCTGACTTGCATCGCCGGCATACAGGTACGTTTGGGTCTCGCGTTTGCGAGTACAGTCGTTACGTTCTCTTCCAGGACGTAACATTGCATTCCAATAAATATGCCCTTTCCATTGAGAGTTGGTCGAATGCTGCTACCCATTCGGCAGATTCGTATAAAATTTATATATCTGCTCATCGTTACCTTTTACGAGATGTCTTTTCGATGCTCTGGTATTACATAGCCAAGACGTTATAGTTGATGTAAGGCTGTCGTAATGCAATCAGTAAATAGTTGCCTACAAAACTAATTAATAATATTTTTCTAGACGTTGATATAGAAACTGGATCGGTTTTTGATCGTGTTACGTCCTATGTACATCACAGATAATTAATTTTTTTGCTCCTTTCTTACAAACTTTTGTTTATTTGCATTAGGAAACAGACGCATTTGGCCAAGCGGCACCCTGTAATAAAACTATAATATGGCTAGGAATATAGCCTAATAGGCCGATCAGATATGGAAAGACGTTGATCCGTCGTAAAACTTAAACCCAAAATTTGTTCATGAGATCTCTATAATGCACCAGATAAGTTTGCTTTTCCCAAAACGTCCGTCTACGAATTATGTAAAGGAAAATGCCACGACAAGTTATCATTGCGCCGTAGAGTCGGGAAGATCATACGTTACTAGAAAAACAAACCGTCCAATGTCCTGACATCCCGTCATAAATTGACGCAACTCATCCTCCACATGTCTCATCACCCACATGACTTGCTCTCTTATAATTTGCCAGCATTATGAGGACCACGTCCAACCTCTACACACTTTCCCTCCCAAGGAAGGATGCGTTTCTAAAAAACACAGGTCGCTCTTTTCAATCGTAGGAGTAGTCGCTTTTTGTTTCTTAAGTTACGGGTTGTCACCATCCCGTACACCTTTTCATTAAAACCTTACTGGGAAATCTTCCAACCTCCCACATCTCCCTTCCACGAAAATTGTTCTCATTGACAATTGTCATCTGACACCCCAAAAAATTTTCCAATAAAAATTCGACTCTCTTGCTGCATGTGGCAATATCTAGTAGTACCTCGCAGTTCTTTTAGCAGTTTTGACAATTCTTGATAGTTCTCCAGAGTTCTTCGCATTCCCGCATTCTTATTCTCGGATTAGATGCCCAATCTACAAGTTTTTTTACGTTACAGCTTCCATTTGTTACCGTCACAATCATTATGTTAATTCTCATGTGTAATGTGCATTAATATTTTGTATTAATCGTCCGACTAGGCCCAGGGTGAATCCAACCTCAGAAAACATGAACTTAATGTAAATGTAAAAACACTGCATTAAACTGCTACATCCTGGAAGAGAATGTACGTAACAGATATTGTATACTCGCGCATTCGCGAGACCTAAACGTACTGTCAGGTCTGCAAATCGAGTCAAGGTCCCGAAAAGCTCATTTACTCCAATCTCAGAACGTACGTTAGATGGTCCTTTATTTAGATCAAACAACTTAATCCCTTTATCTGGGATAGGACCATATGAGAATGTTGAAAAGGAAATTCTAATTGAAGATATCAAAAAGAAATGAATGAATAAATATAATAAACTTAATTAATTTTGACATATTGAAAAAAAGTTTATTAATTATACTAATAACTTAATTTGCTTCTCACATGAAATCAATAGTGACAAATTGATGAGGAATACTTTTTTAAAAATACAATATTTAAAAGATGAAACGGTTAGCTAAAGTAACCCAAAGAGAAATGTAGTTTAATAACAAACGGACATTTATACGAGGGAGATCTGATGAGTAGTAGGATTTACGCATGGCGCCACTGCAGCGGAACTGGTTTTACCGGTTTTACCATCATATAATCCCATCTTGCAAATAATGCCTGTCAAAACTTCAGCCTTATCCGTCCATCAGTTTTTTGTTGGCAGCCGATTAAAATAAACGCCTCAGCTATTGTCGTCAACAAGGAAAATGAGCAATATCGTTCGGTGATTCGTTTTCTTTATTTGGAAGAGAAAACATGTGAAGAAATCCAAGAAAAATTGGAAACCGTTTACGGAGGTGTTGCTCCGTCGAGAAGCACTGTTTTTAGATGGTACGCCGAGATTCGTTGTGGTCGCACATCCGTCTTTGATAATGACCGTCCCTGGCGGCCAAAAGAGATTACTAACGATGATTTTGTCGAAAAAGTCTACTATATTATATTGGCCGACCGTCGGGTGAAGGTGCGTGATAGACAGCAGGCATGGTAAAGATCTCGAAAAAGCGCACAGGACATATCATACATGATATATTGCACATGAGAAAACTATCAGCGCGATGGGTGCCGCGGTTGCTCACCATGAACCAAAAACCAAATCGGGTAGTCATTTCGAAGATGTGTTTGGAGCTATTTCATCGCAATCAGGCGGAGTTTCTGCGTCGTTTTGTGACTGTAGATAAAACGTGTGTCCATCACTATACACCAGAGACCAAGCAGCAGTCTAAACAGTGGACTTTATCTGGTAAAAGAGCTCCGAAGAAAACCAAAACGGATCTATCGGCCGGAAAATTCATGCCTACGGTATTTTGGGATTCCCGCGGTGTCGTGCCTACGGTATTTTGGCAGTCCCGCGAACTGCTCACCCATCCGCCGTATTCTCTAGATTTGGCCTCTAGCGCCTTTTTCCTGTTTCCCTAGATGAAGAAATGGCTCGCAGAGAAGAAATTCACGTCGAATTCGGAAGTGATAACTGAGCTAGATGCCTATTTTGCAGAGTTTGAACAATCATATTTTTTAGAGGTCATTAAAAAGTTACAACACCGTTCGAAGAAGCGTATTGAAGTGAAAGGGTACTCTGTTGATAAATAAATCAAAATTTTTCCGAAATATTGCGTTTTCATTTCAAATCCTACTACTTATCAGACCGCCCTCGTAAATCAGCGATATCAGAAAAATACACATAAAAGATGAAAATTAAAAATAAAAATAATATTTGTAACTTAATGAAATACAATCGGATTTGACGCAACGAGAATATTAACATATCTGTATGGTAAAAATAACATCATATATTGCAAGGAACGTAATATTTAATCTGTGATGTATGTGTGTGTTTAAGAAGTGAACTGGGATTGAAGATTGGAATGAAATTATTAAAAATCATGCAGTAATATGAAATATAGACTTACAATTCACGTGGATCGATTTTGCTGAATAGTACGCTGAACATAGCTCTAGTCGGATGAAAATATGGTAGTATTAATACGAAACATTAGTGCACATTAACATAGAAGAACTTACAATGACTTTGACGGTAACAATGAAAAACTATAATATAGATGAAAAAGTAGTGATGAGAAAGAAAATACAAATGCGAATGTAAATACCGAGGATGAGAATTTGAATATGAAAATCCGAAAATGTTAAGTACTGCTGAAATTCGTTGGAAACTACTGAGAACTGTTAGGAACTCTTAAAAACTGCGAGGCATTGCTAGCTACCACTGGAGGTGGCAAGAAAGTAGGATTTTTATTGGAAAAATTTTAGGAGTGGCTGATGACAAATGCCAAAGAAAACAATTTTTGTGGAAAGGAGATGTGGGAGGCTGTGAGGTTTCCCAATAGATTTTTAAGGAGAAGGTGATGACAATCTTTGAGACGTAAGAGATAGAAATTGATCACTTCTACGATTGGAAAGAGGGATCTATGAGCGTGGATCAAATATAAACGAGCCTTTTGAAAAAAAAACCATATATTTTTCAAAATCAATTCCAATTTATATTTTTCTTATTTTTCTACATAGTCACCATCTTATCTATACACTTCCTCCAACGGTCTGGTAATTTTTTAATTCCGGTATCATGAAAAGTTTGCGGACGTGTATCAAACCAATTGCACACGAAATGCTACACTTCCTCGTTTGTTGTGAAGCGCTGTCTACCAAGGGCTTCCTTGAGTTGCCCAAACATATTGAAGTCGCATGGTGACAGGTTTGGGCTATAGGGTGGATGTTCTAAGACTGCCCAGTGCATATCGGCCAATTTTTGTTGTGTTACTGCTGCGGTGTGGGGTCTGGCGTTGTCATATAGAAGCAACACTGTTCGGAATGCCGTGCCTTTTTGACTGATAGGCAGCTCAAACTGAAGTTCCTGAGAGATTTCAAGAACAGTTAAGTGCCCATCGCTATCGATGAGTTCTCGAACAGCCTCGGTGTTCTGTAATACTGGTGCGGGGACGGCGTGGTTGGGCAATGTTTTCAACACGCTTCCGTCCTTTCTTAACCTTTTCGCTACGGCGTTTCGGTCCGCCGTAGCGCCGCCACTGAACTGGAACCTGCGCTGAAAGTGTACACATTGCGCGTGGACAGTTTGTCTTGGAAGAAAAGGGACTTTTCTTTAAAACAATATACTCATTATTTCTACATAAAAGATATAAACTTATTTAATAAGTATAAAAAGTCTGATTAACAATTGAAAATAGTGAAATAATAATATATAGTGATTAATAATTTAATTCAGTATGACATGTTTTAAAACATGGAAACACTCACAACCCAACATTACATTCCTGGCATTGATAACGAGATTCTCGTCTCTTATCGTTTTTCGCACACACATTACACTTTCGTAATCTATTTTTTCTTGTATTTTCATAAAGTGAAGAGAAATGTCTTCCGTTGAGTCTTGATGACTAATTATTTCCGGGTGTAATTGGATGACGGGTTATTTTTCTGATATTTTTTTAAAATTTGATCTATTAATTTCCGTTAAAATTTTGCAATTGATATTGTTTTGTTGGTTTTCAATTTGTATAGACAATATGAATTTCATAAGCACATATCAATTATATGGAAGAAATATTTTTTGTACCATTTTGTTATTTTGCGAGTAGAATTTATAGTGCTGATGACCATGCCGATCCTGTCTACAGCACCCATCAATTTATTATAGTCGTATACACAAGATGGTTTCTGTAAAATTTCTTGTACATAGTAGTGTTTTAGTACATCCACAAATTCTTCTGTATTTTTTGTTGAAATCAGGAAAACCTCTTTTTTATCGTCCCATTTTAAGGCTAACATATTTGCAGACGAGCGAAAGCACACTTCTCCTTCTTGTAATTTTTCGTTCATTTTTGGTATTCCTTTTCTCCTCTTTTTTTACAGTGCCACACGCATTTGTACAATTTTTATGCAATATATCAAATAATGCGGAGCTCGTGTACCAATTGTCCACGTAAAAGGTGTAACCTTTACTTAAATATTACCTAAATATGGTACTAGGGGGGACATTACAATACTTCCTGATTTACCACAGTCTTTATGTTCGGGACCTATGGTGGTACCAGCCCTCGTATAATTAATAAAGTCTTGAACATAACCCGTCTAGCAGTCACAAAGAACAAACGATTTTATCTCAAAATTATTCCTCTTCGATGGAATAAATTGCTTGAAAAACAGTCTGCCTTTGTATAAAAGCAGACTTTCATCTATACACAGATTACAATAAGTGTAAAAGCATTTACAAAATGTTCCTCGTAGTTCATCAATTATTTTGAGGATTATATATAAACAATCGGAATTGGATATATGATCGTCACTAAGATGCAGCATTTGGAGGAGTAATAAGTAGCGGTCTCTCCTGATTATTTCACTAAAAATATCGCTTCTCAATAATTTATCCCTACTCCAATGTTCTGCTAAAGATAGTCTTTTGTTTCTGGTCATTAAAAAAGAGATATCAATGAAGCAATATAATTCATTTAGCTGCGTACCAGCTATTATTTCATTGTTGTTCTTCTGTCGCCAATAGTTGTTTATTTTTTCAGCAATACATTTTATCAATTTTTCGCTGACAAATAACTGAAAATAATCTATAACTTTCCACGAGTAACATATACCTGCTTGAATTTTAAAATTCCGTGCGTTAAAGTGATGAATTTTAGGGTTGAATTTTACCGTTGTCCATGTAATATTTGATGAGGCCGTACTTTGCACGTAATTATCCTCAATTTCTTAAGACTCTGTGTACTTAGCACATTTACTCGTCTTTCTTTGCGACGTATTATTTTTGTACTCAATTCGTTTCATTGCAGATATTTCAAGAGAGTTGCAAGTGCAACTCTCTTAAAATCATTTTGAGAAGGGCAAAACCTGAACTCTATTGAAATGAAAAGCAAATTATGATACTTGTAAGAAATAAGGATACTAGATAGGGAACACATTCGATAAATTAGAAATGGATTCGGATAGCTGCAATGAAAGCAAATTGAGTACAAAAATAATACGCACTTGCAACTCTCTTGAAATCATTTTGAGAAGGACAAAACCTGAACTCTTTTGAAATGAAAAGCAAATTATGATACTTGTAAGAAATAAGGATACTTTTAGACAGCAGGCGGACGTACCAACATAAAGATCCTCTGAAATACCTTTTCCTAAAGTTTGTTCTATTCTCGTTAATTTTCTATTCCTTTACGGCATTTAAGAGTAATGAAAAAAATGAAGGTAGAACAAATATGATTCAAATCGTGTGGTTTATTCCTTTTGTCAAATAATTTTCGCCACGATCAAAAGAGGCGCTGCTATCCAAAAACTTGGTCGCGAATGTTGCCGGCTTTAGCCGGCGCACGTCGCCGTGGGTCACATTATGCATGCCGGATATCTGGCGTTCGTCTCCGAGGGGCTATTATATAGATGCCGGATATATCCGGCGTTAGGAGCGAGAGGGTTAAATTCGTTACACCATTGCTTCACCCGAGCCCATGAAAGGGTTCTTTCCTCGAACTGTGGGAGTAAACGGCATCGAATTTCAGCAGTACTTACATTTTCATTGACAAAAAACTTAATAATAACACGTTGTGCAACTGCGGGGTGTACCTCTTTCTCGCTCATCGTGATTACTGCTGATAGTAAGAAGCACGTGGCGCGTCAACGTTATTACTGCATTCCACATGATCTTCCCTCCACTATCCAAAACGTTGCAGACTACTCACGCCGTCGACGGGCGCGCAATTTAAAAAGGCTCGTTTATATTTGATCCACCCTCGTATGTCTTTTTAAGAACGTATCTTTCTTTGGGAGGAAATGTGAGTTGGAGATGGGCATGGTCCTTAAAATGTTGGCAAATCATAAGTGTACACGTAAGACATGAGAGTGAGAAGAGATCGCTTCGTTTTCGCGCCTTTTTGAATAAGAGGGGAGAAAAATGTAGCGTGATCCAAATGCAGGGGTGAGTGTGAGTTGCGTCAGTTAATGACAGGAAAATAGGATTTCATATGGTCTCTTTTTCTAGGATTGTATTATTCTTCCAACTTTATAGCATAATGATAGTTAGTCGTGGCATTTTATGTTATACTTTTCGCAGAACAGAAGCTTTGGGAAACAATAGACGTGTCTGACGGTGCGTTATCGAAATCTCTTGAACAAATTTTGGTTCTAAGTTTTATGACGGAATGTATTTCCACATCTGTTAGCCTCTTAGGCTACGTTTCTAGTCATATTACAGTTTTATTATAGGGTGCCGCTTGGCCAAATGCGTCTGTTTCCTAGTGCACGAGAACGGGAGTTTGTATGAAAGGAGCAAAAAAAAATATTCATTTTCTTTGAAGTACGCAGGAGATAACAAAACCAATTAATCAAAATAACCAACATGATTGGTGACCTCATGACTAATAATACGCAAAATTCAACGCCGTAAAACTAGGCCATTGGAACGATAATGGGCTCTTCCACAATACATAGAATTCAAAATCTTCTTAAACGCATATAGCAGAGATGTTAAGCTAATTTCAGAAACTCACTCCACTAAGAAGAATTTTATTCATATTCCAAACTTTCACATTTATCTTACAAACCATACAGACAGCTCAGCATATAGGGGCACGGCCGTATTAATAAAAAATAAAATTAAATATTTTCAATGCAACCCATTCCAGGAAAGAGATATTCAGACCACGAGTGTTATCCTGGAGGACTAACATGCTCCGATCAATTTAACGGCTATCTACTGCCCTCAAAAACATTAAAGAACAACGCTGTACCAACTTCTTAAATTCCTTTGGAAGTCGTTTTATCGCCAAATGTGACTGATGCGAAGCATACCTATTGAGGATCCAGACTCTAATCAACAAAAGGACACAAACTATTTAGAATCATCGACAAACTGAGACTCGGAGTCGTGTCCATAGGGCACCCCACATATTGGCTTTCGGACAAAGGTAAAATCCCAAATCTTATCGACTTTTGGGTAACTAAAGGTATTTCTAACAGTTATATAAGCAGCGAAACCTGCATGGAGTTATCTTCCGATCACATAACTTGTAAGAAATAAGGATACTAGATAGGGAACACATTCGATAAATTAGAAATGGATTCGGATAGCTGCAATGAAAGCAAATTGAGTACAAAAATAATACGCACTTGCAACTCTCTTGAAATCATTTTGAGAAGGACAAAACCTGAACTCTTTTGAAATGAAAAGCAAATTATGATACTTGTAAGAAATAAGGATACTTTTAGACAGCAGGCGGACGTACCAACATAAAGATCCTCTGAAATACCTTTTCCTAAAGTTTGTTCTATTCTCGTTAATTTTCTATTCCTTTACGGCATTTAAGAGTAATGAAAAAAATGAAGTGATTCTGGTCTAACCGTATGGAGGATCGCTAGCCAACCAAAAAAATGTGTTTTACACACGCGTAAAACGAACTGGGACCATTTTCAAAATTGAATCAATAACATCTTATACACTAAAATAAGACTAAAAACCATGAAGGGCCAGAAACCAAATTATTAGGGGGACCGGAAAGTAATGTCGTTTTTTCACATTAAATTCAAACAGATAAATTTTTAACAAGTTTTAATTTTTAAACAATGATGTAATCACTCTCGTTATTAACAACCTTTTGCCATCTAATATGCAAATTTTCAATGCCAGATCGATAAGATTCAATTGGATTTTGAGCAAAATATCTGGGGAGGGCATTTTGGATATCATCTAAATTTTCAAATTTTTTGTCACGTAGAAAGTGTTGTAGCGATCGGAATAAATGGAAATCCGATGGTGAAATATCGGGCGAGTATGGTGGGTGAGGCAGTACCTCCCACCCCAATTAATTAATTTTTTTCAGGGTTCGTCTTGCGCAGTGCGGTCTTGCATTATCATATTGCAGAATAACGCCTTTTCTGTTGACAATCGCTGAACACTTTTCAATTAAAAATTGATTTACTCAATCCAATTGTTCACAATAAAGGTCTGAATTCACATTTTGTCCAGGTTTCAGCATTTCAAAATGAACGATTCCGCGAATACTCCATCAAGCACATAAAAGCGCCTCTTTGGGATGTAAACCTGGCTTAGCAGTATTTTGTGGCGATTTATTCGGAGAGAGCTACTGCCTTTTGCGTTTTGGATTATCATACAGGACCCATTTTTCGTCTCCATTGATCAAGCGATCAGAAAACGCTTCTGTATTGCACCGTTGAAGCAATAAGTTGCATATGGTGAATCGGTTAGTTTTGTTTTTTTCGGACAGATTATGCGGGACCCAAACACTTGCTCTGCTTACTTTACCAATCTGTTGCAAATGTCCTTGGATAGTCGACCAAGGTTGGTTAAGAGTGTTTCACAGTTCCTCGATTGTCTGACACGGATTTGCTTCCACTTCCGCCCTTAACATGTCATTGTCTAAAGTTGTTGCTCTTCCTAATCGGTACAAGTAGGGAAAATCAAAATTACCGGATTTGAACTTAGAAAATCACCTTTGGAATTTACAAACGTTTAATGCACTTGGATAAACATCGCAAATGTTTTTGGTAGCAACTGTTGCGTTACTACCCTTGCGAAACTCAAAAAGCATACAATGCCGGATATGTACCTCTTCTGGTATTTGGCTGGCCATTTCACCATAAATTGCAAAAAAAAACTTAAGATTTAATTATTTACAAGTAAACAAGTCATTCTAACATTAAAATATCTTTGGCACGACTTTGAAGTACACAATGAGCTGATAAATGACAAACGAATATCGACATGCGCAGAAACGACGTTACTTTCCGGTCCCCCTAATACATTTCTATAAAACTATATTCGATAAATTAGCAGAGAAAAGACGCATTCGTAAATACTGGCAACAAACTAAATGCCCATTAGTTAAAATCAAACTAAACCAAGCCATCAAGGAGCTCAAAAAACTCCTACATAGCGAAAAAATGTAGGGACACAATCCTATTTATAAAATCTCGATACCACATATGCCACTGACTATTCCTTGTAGAAAGCTTCCAAGAAATTAAAGTAACCCATATTAACATCCGCACCATTGTGTAAGAATCAAGATACATGGGCTAGGAGTGACGATGAGAAAGCCAAAACATTTGCCGAGCATTTAAAGAGCGTCTTTCTCCCGCATCTCTACGAAGACCCACAAGAACATATATCCAAAATCATTATGAATCTTAATATGCCTTTTAATGACCATTAATAAGTTTACCAAGAAGGCAGTATCAATTAGTAGTTAAAAACTTTGATTGTAAAAAAGCTCCTAGCATCGACCTAATTACGGGCCCTGTTCAACATGAACTATCAGATATAGGATTAACATATTTAGCACAACTATAGAACGCTTTTTTAAGGCTAAGTTATATACCTCCTGAATGGAAAGTAACGCAGGTAATAATGTTTCTCAAACCGAGCAAGAGAAGATGGATGATCAACAATCATACAGGCCAATCAGCCTACTACAAATTCTATCAAATATCCTGAAATCTCTACTAATATTAAGATTAATACCCATTATAGAGAAAAGGTAACATGATCACTTATTCGGATTTCATCAAAAACATAGTACAATAGAACAATTTTATAGTCATCAAAATTTATCATACCTTAGAATGAAAAAATACTGCTCTACCTGGACGTGGCACAGGCGTTCAACAAAGTGTGATGTGAAAGAGCTCTCTTTAAGGTAAAGTACAACCTTCCAGCTGGTTGTTTTCTTCTTTTCAAATCCTATTTGGAAGATCGTAGCTTCTTTGTTAGATATGGAACATTTCAAACAGGACTGTATGAAGCACAAGTAGGCGTTCTTCAAAGCAGCGTCCTAGCTCCCCTTCTATACTTACTTTTTACAGCTGATCCCCCCACAAATAAATCTATTACAGTGGGGACGTTTGCGGATGACACGGCGGTCCTGGCAACTCACGAAGACCCCTTATTAACATCCTCACTACTACAAAGTGGATTAAACAATATATCCAAATTGCTCAAAACGAGAAGAGTAAAAGCTAGCGAATGCAAATCTACCTACATTACATTTACCATGGGTAATTCAACTTGCCCACTTGTTAAACTGAATAACATATCAATACTATAAGCCGATCATGTGAGATATCTTGGACTGCACCTTGATAGAAGACTCACTTGGAAGAATCACAAATCTAAGAGAAAACAACTTGGCTTACTCTTAAGGAAACTTTACTGTATGATAGGCCGCAAATCACAATTAAGCCTGAGAAATAAAATACTAATTTATAAAATCATGATTAAACCAATATAGACCTATGGGATATAATTATGGGGAACAGCATCACACTCCAACGTAGAGATACTCCAAAGATTTCAATCAAAAATCCTTCGTATTATAACGGATGCTCCCTGGTTCGTGACAAACGAAACCCCTTACCGTGACTTAAACATTTCATATGTCAGAGAGGAAATTATTTCTGAAACGAAAGTTTACAAGGAGAGAATAACAATACATCTCAATGTACTTGCCAGTTATCTTATGACAACCAAAAACATAGTACGTAGACTAACAAAAAAAACTCCAATAGATCTAATTAAATGTTAAAGATTAAATTTCTTAAATATGAACTAAAGATGCGCCAATGGGCACATACCAGGCATGTCAATTTTTTCACAAATATTTCTGAGTATCCTTAAATGAGATAGATTGCAATAAAAACTGGGATATAAAAAAAATAAATTCTGTTTAATATCAACATTCTTTACTTTTCTACAAGCTTTGTAAACAAAAGAATTTGAAAAATTTCTTTCTAGAATTTTTCTAAATTTCCCATAAATCTATTATGAATTGAAAAACGTGTATTTGAATTTTTAATTTTTTGAGTCTTAATATTCCCATAAGAGGAATACTTTTTGAGTCTCATTGAATTTTTTAGAATAATTTTCTATGATACCGAAAGGATTTTATTTTTCAAGATTCCATTCTTTCTTCTTATTTAATTGTTTTATAGAGAATTTTATGGGAAATATGGATATTTTCCATTAAAACTTTACTTAATTTCTTATACATTAAATTATAACAGGATTGAAAAATTCCTTCTCAAATTCTACGAAAGTTTACATGAAGATTTTTATGGGGAAACTGGAAAATATCCCTTGGATTTGAATATAAGACTCTGAATAGAAAAACAGGAAATTTTTTTCCTAGTTTTTATCTAAATT
>NW_014554965.1:28181-38503 GCF_001313825.1 Dinoponera quadriceps | reverse complement strand
GATTTTTAATTTTTTCAATATTAGAATTTTCACAGGAAGTTTAGGCACCTTCTTCATGATTTTTATTTAACCTTTTATTGGGAATTTCATATTCAGGGTTTACATCCAGTTTTTTAGATTTTGTAACTTCTAACTGTCCAACTAAAAATTGTGAGACTCTTCTTAATCGCTCATTCGAAGTTTTAATTGAAATAAGGTGAGAAAATTTTGAATTATCTCCCTCATTATTAATGGTATCATAATTAGGCGGTATAGAGATTTGAGATTTGCTTTCTGCGATGTTGGAAAATATTTATTAAACGTTTATCTTTTACAACATTATTTATTTGATTAGATGAAGTACTAGCTCTTTGCATCAAATTTATTTGAATTTCACCATACATATGTGATTCATTACGATTTTCTTTTTGTATCAACATAACAGGATGCGTTTCCTTCTTAGTTTTCTCATCCGCAATTATTTCCGCCATTTTTTGATCATTTCTTTGATTTGTACAGTTGTTTTAAACTCGTACGCAATATTCGATTGAGCGGACTATTTCTTTGCAATACTCACATTGAATATTCATTACTTCAGATTTTTTATTAGAATCATCATTTATGTTCTGATTGACGTAGCATTCTTTAACTTTATGCCCTATCTTATTACATAATTAGCATATGGTATAATCTATGAACTATGAGTTGAGTGATTTGTGTAATTGAACAACTTTATTCAACATTGAGATGTTTGGTGCTCATGTCGATTGCACAATTGACAAATTTCATTACTGAACCCGGAATTACGATTATTATTGAAGCAACAATTTTTGGCATTATGTCCGGTCTTATTACATATTGTACAAATAACAATATTATTATTATGGAATGAATTGCTTCAACATTCGTGTAAACTACGGCCGAACCTTTCACAATTCTGGCAAATAATATTAGACTAATTATTAAATAAACAATTTTTAGCTGTGTGGCCAAGTTTAGAGCATATTTGACAAATGACTACATTATTTTGTACGATTTTGACTGAGTTTCGGACAGTAGGGTCCCTCAATCGACATTTAACAGCGTTTAGAACGCATTTCTTACAAATTAAATATATTAAAATTTCATTAACTAAATTTGAAGTTATTGTGTTTTGTAAGTATAATCGACACGTTTCCGTAGCATTACAAGTTTTTTCCGTAGCATTACCAGTTTTCCAACAAATTTTACAAAAGCTTTCAATTGATAAGAAATTTTCGCTCATATTTCACTAATTTCCTGTAATTCCCTTTCGAATCTTAAAGCTTCATTTATTGTTGCAGCTAAGTATAAATTTCTTTTTATTCTTTCTTCTATTTCAGACTTGAGACCCTTAATAAAGCATCCGCACAATCTTCCATTAATGAAGTTTTGTAATGAACATTTGCTAGTCCAGGCCTAGAAATGCGTTGTGTCCACCCGTAAAAAAGATATTTTTCCGTTTGCTTTTATTCTATTAGCATATGCAATACCTTGTTCAATTTTTCTTCGGTAAATTTTTGTAATTCATCCTATAAATTATAAAAACTTTTCATAAGACCAAATGTATTTTTTAAATAAATTGTTAAATAATTAATTGACGTAAATTCGTGATCTTAAATGAACCAACAGGCTTCACCCGTTATTCGTGTCCGAATTATTTTAATAAAATATAAGGGCAAATCAATAAATACCCGTGTTAGTAATGAAGACACCAATTTTTCACAAAAATTTTTTTTAGATGTCAACATAATACCTTTTTAGGAGGATACATTTTTCCCAACGCACATGCCATTTTTCTAACTTCTCTGAAAAATACAATATGTCGAACTCTGCAAAATAGGCTTCTATTTCGGCGATGACCTGTTCAATCGACGTGAATCTCTTTCCACTGAACTATTTTTTCAAGTTTGAAAACAGGAAGATGTCGCAGAAGGTCAAATCCAGAGAATACGGTGAATGCGGCAGCAATTCTTAGCGCAATTCGACCAGTTTGGCTGTGGCGACTGCGGAGGAGTGAGCCAATGCATTGTCGTGGTAAAATAATATTTTTTTCGCCAAATGGGGCCGATCTTCTTTCAATTCAACATCAAATCGGCCCAATAAATCAGCATAGAACTGCCCCGTAATAATTTTCCTCTTCTCTAAATAGTCGATAAAGGTCACGCCTTGCACATCCCAAAAAACAGTGGCCATCATCTTTCCGGCCGATAAGACCGTCTTCGGAGTATATTCGCCGGGTGAAATCCACTGTTTCAACTGTCCTTGGTTTCCGACGTGTAGTGATGAATTCATGTTTCATCATCGGTTACAACTCGACGCAAAAACTCTTGCGGATTGCGCTTAATCACCTCCAAACTCTGCTTCGAAAATGATAGACCCATCCGCTTATTGTTCACCTTGAGTAATCGTGGCACCCATCAGGCCGACAGCTTTTTAATTCCCAAGTTTTCAAGCAAAATATTGAATGCCGTTCCCTACGACACGCTTACGGCCTTGCTACTTCACGCACTTTCGTTTGGCAACCAGCAAAAATCATATCGTGGATATTTTCAACGATTTCCTCAGTAACCACATCTGCAGGGCAGCCTGGGCCTTCCTTATCAAAAACAAATGAACGACCACATTTGAATTCATTAAACCAATATCTGACGTTATCACGGATGGTAATGGATTTCCATAGACGGCATCCAACTTTGTTTTTATTTCTTCGCACGATTTTCCACCCAAAAATAAAAAGCCAGTTACTGATCAATATTGCTCTTTTTCTATTGTATCAAAAAACATCAAATACGGTCACAACAAATTGCTGTCAAATCAAAACTATCGCATGAATTATTTTGAAATTTTGTATAGCGTCGTTTGAAAGATGGTAGTACACGATGGTATTGCCAAACTGCATCAGCAACGCTGACTGTCTTCAAACACGGGTACTTATTGATTTGCCCTCGTATTAAGTGCTTCAATTAATTTTTGTCCACTTTTGCTTCAAAAACTCATGTTTATTTCAAATGAATGGTACCTTATATTTTATTCAAAGTATTATCCTTCGGAAGCTACAAACTTTTCTCACTTTTCGAGTAACACATGGATTCCGTGATAGAAAAATTCAGATTTTTTCGAGACAATCCAGTCATCGAGCCATTTTTTATATCTTCGAAAAAACTAAAATGCTGCTCAAAAAAGTCATGCTGCATCGACAGAAACAAATGGTTATCTTTAGGAACAACGCCTAGTGAATAGGGTGTGTGGGGTAAATTATCCCATGAAAGTGCCTCCAAGATTTCCCTTACTAATGTTGCTACATACGGTTTAGCAATGTCATGGAGAAGAATATTGTTTCATGTCTTTTGGCGTATTGCGGACGTTTTTCTTTAAGTACTAGATGCAAATTGAGTAATTGTCATTGGTAGCGTTCAGCATTGATGGTTTAACTCAGTTACAGCAGCTCATAATACTACATGGGCAGAAAAGTCACGGGATTTTTCAGTAGGTGGCGCCACTAGAAAATGAACATGATTTAATTCGAGAGGTTCATCTGTCACTAGTTTATGTGTAAAGTTTCATGACATTTCGTTCATTCGTTTACAAGCTACAGTCGTTTAAGTATCGCTACTTTCGGCTTCGTAAACAAAAATGGAAAAACAGGAATATCGCATATTGATTAAACATTGTTTTTTGATGGGAAAAACTACTGAACATTCAATGAAATGGTTGAAGAAATGTTATCCCACATCTGCTCCTTCGAGAACAATAGTTTATCGATGGTTTAATTAATTTAAAATGGGTCGTACAAGCACCGAAGACGCACATCGCTCTGGAAGACCAAAAGAAGCTACGAATGCGGAAATCGTAAAGCAAGTGCATCGAATTATTTTGAGTGATCGTAAAGTGAAGTTGCGCTAGTTAGCTGAGGCCGTTGGTATCTCAAAAAAACGAGTGGGATACATTTTGCATGATGTTTTGGATATGAAAAAGCTATCTGCGCAATGGGTGCCGCGTTTGCTGACCGTTGACCAAAAACAGCAGCGCGTTTATGATTCAACGGCCGGTTTGGCGTTGTTGCAGCGTAATCGAGCGGACTTTTCTCGACGTTTTGTGACGATGGATGAAACGTGGATCCATTACCATACGCCTGAGTCCAATAGGCATTCTGCAGAGTGGCTGAAAAGCCACGAAAGCCGACCAAAGCGGCCAAAAGACCAACTCTCGGCCGGGAAGGTTTTGGCATGGCATAATCTTCATCGATTACCTGCAAAAGGGAAGAACAGTTACGGGAGAGTATTATGCAGCGTTATTGGACAAACTGAACTATGGAATAAAGAAAGAATGGCCCCATATGGCGAAGAAAACATGTTCTGTATCATCACGATAACGCACCATAACATACGTCCTTGAAAGCGATCGCCAAATTGGACCAATTACGATTCGAATTGGTTGCTCACCCGCCGAATTCTCCAGATTTAGCCCCCAGCGACTATTATCTGTTCCCAAACTTCAAGCGGTGGCTCCAGGGAAAGAGATTCAAATCGAATGAAGAAGTCGTCGCGGAAACCAAGGCGTATTTCGAAGGCTTGGACATTTCGTACTACAGAAAGGGCATTGAAATGTTGGAAAATCGCTATACCAAGTGCATCGCACTAGAAGGCAACTATGTTGAGGAATAAATATAACTTTGCCCAAAAAACGCTTGTTTTCATTAAAAATCCCTGGACTTTTCAGCCCATGTAGTACACTACACCGACTTGATTCCACTAAACGCACAGCATAACCTTCTTTCCACAAATATCCTGTTTCGGCATTGATGTTAATGGTTCGCCGGGACGCACCTATGATGTCTTGCACTTAGGATTGTCGTAAAAAATCCATTTTTCATTGCCAGTCACATTTCAATGCAAAAACAACTTCCGTTTTTATCTTTAAAGCAACAATTCAAAGCAAAAATGGTTAAACATTTTGCGATGTATCTTTCTCTCAATTCATGTGAGTCCCAGTTTCTTAGCTTCTGGAATAATCCCATTATTTATAAACGTTTGCTAACGGTTGACTCATCAACATTTAGTATTTTCGACAACTCTTTGAGCATCTGACTTGAATCTTCTTCCAATAATACCTCCAATTCTCCAACTACAAACTTTTTCAGCTGACCAGGGCACTTTTTATCACTCACGTCAAAATCGTTGTCTTCTTTGAATCGTCTTTACCAGTCTTTGCAAGTTGTTTCAGATAGAGCATGGTCCCCATAAGTCTCCACTACCAAATTATGACTTTTGCAGCAGATTTCTTGGGACAAAAGCAGAAAAATAATGCTTCCCGCAAATGCTCTTTTTGGTATGAAACCCGACATTTTCAATGCGATAAAAAATTACGTTCTTTGCACTACAATATAATGTCACACACTGATTATTAAAATCTATTGACAGTACTTTCATATACACCAACAGTCACTTTCGGTCATGTTGAAATAGCACAACTACTGACTTCTATTAGTCAACAGCAAGAATTAATTCAAGCCCCAATAATAAAATTTTGTGGATCGCTTCTACGTGATCGACATTTATTAAATTTATTAACTTTGGCATCTCCTTAACTTTTTAAACCCCGTCTCAAACGTGGTCGTTGGTTTCCGACACATACATAAAATAAATATTTTTTTTTTATAAATTTTCCATAAGATTTTAAGGTAATTTTGGCAAGAAATCAATATTTATAAAAAGTTTCAAAGTAAAATATAATATAGATCTTAACCACTTGTGTGTCATACTCGTAATACTGCGCGTCCATGTCCGTCCCATAAATGACACGTACGCACTGTTGCGCGTACTCTTGCGTCAGAAAGAACTCGCCTTATTTCTTTTAGTTTGTTTCGCGAAAGAACTACTTCGCCGAAAATATATTATTGAATTCTTGGAAATCACTTATTTCATGTTTTCGATGTCAAGGAATATGAATTTTATCTCAAAATTAAATAATTTTAAATTCCCGATGTAGTGTTTCTTGTTTAATACGCACTTTAATTTAATTTCTTTTATTAGATTCCTTTCTTTTACGTTGCTTTGGGAACTATGATTATGCTTTCATAATGTTTCTTGTTAAGTCTACTAAAATTTTAATAAATATTATTACGCCCGTGTCATGATGCCCGCGCTTTTAACGCCCTGAACATACAGCTAATTCTCTTGGCAACGAGTCGTAAACAACAGATGATCAGCGTTGACTGATAAACAACGGGTTAGAGAGATTCTCTCTGGGGCAGTCGAGTCGTTGTGACGTGCGCGACAGTCTTTAACGAAAGAGCGAGCTTGAACCTGCGAGTTACGCGTGCTTCCTTGTAAATAGCAAATATAGTTGAAGTTGTTTTCCTTTTAACGTTGTCTCGTTTTATTTCCCCGCGCGAGCGTAACAATATTTTCGAAAATTATAAGCGCTGTTTACCTTTGTGCACTTGCTAATAATGTGAATCACGACCTCGAAATGTGCGACGAGGAAGCTATAGCGATGGAATATTAAATTTTTTTTTTGTTTTTCATATTTATTTTAACAAATATTACAAAAATTATTATGAAACATATTCTTAGTCTTCAAACCAATGTAGAAAAAATAAATATAATAAAACAAACTAAATGAAGGTGCGTACTAAACAGAAAACAATGTATCGAGGAATGAAAATTATTTAATTTTAACATAAAATTCATATTGGGTTGGAAAATAAGTTCGTTCGGTTTTTTTGACTGGTATAATATACAATTTATTTAATATACAAAATATGTACTAATCAATAATGTATTTACCATTCTTTTCTATGATATGTTGCCATCTTTTTACCAATTTTATAATCCCACATTCATAAAACGCCTGATGTTTACCGGCAAAAAACTGATCCAGTTGCGTTTTAACAGCTTCATTATTAGCAAAGTTTTTCCCCTTCAGAGAATTTTGCAGCGACCGGAACAAATGATAATCAGTGGGTACCGGTGAATAAGGAGTGTGAGGCGAAACATCCCAGCCAAGCCTTAACAATTTGTTCCGAGTAGTTAATGAAGTATGGGGTCTGGCATTGTCGAGGTGGAAGACGACTTTTTGATTTGCCAATTCTGGACGTTTCGAACGTACTACTTGATTCAATTTCGTTAATTGGGAGCAATATACAGTTGAATCGATCGTCCTACCTGATGGTAAGAGCTCATAATAAATGATACATTTATAATCCCACCACACTGAGAGCATAATTTTCTTCGGGTGCAATCCTGCCTTCGAGGTTGTTTGTGGTGGTTCACTGCTGCTTCCCCATGATCTTTTACGTACTACGTTATCGTAGACGATTTACTTTTCATCTCCCTTAACCAATCGTTTCAAAAATGGTTCGTTTTCTTGGCGTTTCAGCAGCGCGTCGCAGATGGAAATGCGAGCGGTTAAGTTGGCTTCGGTCAATTCGTGCGGCACCCAAACATTGAGGCCAGAAACGTTTCCCAACTGACGCAAATGGTTTTCTACACTTGTGGGGGATATATTAAGTGTCGTAGCAATCTCTCATACTGTTTGCGATGGATTTTTGTCGACCGTATTCTTTATTACAGCTGAATCAATCTCTGCTGGACGGCCAGAACGGGACGCGTCACTGACATCAAAATCTCCAGAACGGAATTTGGCAAACCATTTTTGACACACACGTTCTGTTAAAGCATCTTCCCCATACACATTATTAATCTTCTTATGAGCTTCCGCAGCTCGTTTGCCTTTATTGAAATAAAAAAGTAAAATATGGCGAAAATGGACGTTCTTTTCTTCCATATTTGCAACCGTGAAGTACGTACAATACTCTAGTATTAACCGGCGTATGTTTACAAATAGGTTAGGTGGAACGTCGCTTTTCAGCTGCGCAAGTGCGTTGTGCGATAGCGCTGTGGAAAAGAGATAGCAGAACGAGTAAACCTACTCCGATTAAAAAACCGAACGAACTTATTTGCCAACCCAATATTATTTGATATCGTAAACATATAATTAGTGACTTTTTAGGTTTATTAACACGTTCGCTACTACAGCCGCATATATGCGACATTCCGATTCTTGTATCTGAGCCCACAGCCGCAGATGTGCGATGCGTGTTCTTTATCAATTTATGATAACGTATTGCAATAAATTTGGAAATGAACAGTATTGTTGAATTATAAAATAATAAAATAGATGTAGAATGTCCTTGGTCAAGAGATAATTACATTTTTATGTTATAAATATATGCTAAAAAGACCAATGTCAATTGGGGACATATTCTAATAGAAAACACCATAGGCTGTGGTACAAGATTTTCTTCTCAGACCCTGGTAGCGAACATGTTAATATATTTTTAGTGAAGAAATTTGGCGAGTTCTTTCTGACGCATGAGTTCGCGCAATAGAATACGCACGTACCATTTATACAGGGTCTTTCATTAAAAGGTTTCATTTTAAATTTATAAAAACATTAATTTATTTTTGAAAAAGTTGTAAAGTATTTATTCTAATCCAAAGTACAGATTCTATGACGCGTAGAACATAATATCATCCAAATAACCGCTTCGACTTTTTTTGCAAATGATCATTCTTTTGAGGAAATTTTCCATCACGCTTTCGCACAATTGCGGCTCAATTTCGTCATAACAGTTCGAATATTGTCTTTGAGTTCTTAAATCGTTTACGGAGTTTTGGTGTAAATCTTATTCTTCACATAATCCCAGAGGAAGAAGTCCAACGGTATCAAATTGCTTGATCTAGGTGACCAATTGAAATCTCTGTTACGCGAAATGACACATCCAAGGAACTTCTCATGTAATTACGCAATCGTTCCAAGGCTCATGATACGTAGCCCCATCCTGCTGAAAATAAATATCATCCAAATTTAGTTCTTCAATTTCTGATCGAAAATGTCTGTCAGCATCTTTCGGTAGCGCAACCTATTGACTATGACGAGCACCGGCTTCGTTTCCGAAGAAACACACACCAGCAATGTACCCGGTTGATCTAGCTGGGCGAGAACGGGTTGAGATCTTAACATTACTAAACTGGACGAGACATTCAAATTTATAGATTAAATTCACAATTGTTAGACGAGAAGCCGCTTCTCTGCGACCGAAACTGGTACGGGTTTTGTGTGCCGTCTCCACAAAATTTTCACCATATTTGTAATAAATTTTCATTATTACTATGTATTGCTCAAGCAAATATCGATGCATTGTTATTAAGCGTGGTGTTTACTAGACAGCTGTCAAATATGATGCATCCATCTGTGACAAGTAAAAAATGCCGCGAAATAAGAAATAAAACCTTTTAATGGAAGACCCTGTAGAATGGATATGGGCTCGCAGTATTTCACACGTACCGCTCACGTGGTTAAATGGTTAAAAAATCAAAGGTAACCTTCCTGCTGTTTTTGGCTTACGCGATTGCACTGACTCCGTGGAATCGATTCATCTACAACTTTAAATTGAAATCGACAAGCTGGAGGAAAATTTTAAAGCTTTAGTGGGAGAAGGGGTGAAGGAAGATCGCGAAGTGATACTGCAAGGTGCGTGTTTAATATGTCGCCATGTGTATTTCCATATTTAGAGCAGTGCAATGTTACAAATATTCCGGTGCGCTATTGCAAATTATAAATACTTTATTTCCATATTTAGAATTCGGCTGTATGAAAGCCGACGCAATACCGCACACAGCGCGCGTACACGTGTCGCCGACGCTTTGGCGCGCGCGAGATGTATTTGTGAAAGAGAATATTTATTCCGGCGTCCCGCTGGATACCCAGATTTGCATCGGCGGTCGAGAGTGGTCACCAACGATAAAAATATGCGACAGGAAGAGTTGTGCTACGTAAGAATGTCACTGTCATCGCTATGTAACGGCGTTTCAATTATGCGATTATTAATATCGACGCGACTTTCAGGAATGGAACGGGAATGATTCATCACTAAAACGCCATTATTCGAAAGACAAAGGCACGACGTCCGACATGTATGGAATTTGGCGATAAAAATGATCAAAATACATTAATATATTCATTTTTGTTCCAGAGCTGGGCCTTCTGAGAATATTTACAGAGATAGTTAATTGATTTTATGATCAAAACTTATTGCATAAATGAATATTTAGCTCCTGTTTGAAGGCAGATTAAAGAATGTTCTGATATTAGCAGTGGGTTCTGGCGAAAAATATATATATATATATATATATATACCGGAAAAAACTTATGCATACACCTGGTATATATATATATATATATATATATGTATATATATATATGTAGAAAAAACTTATGCATATACCTGGTATATATATATATATATATATATATAT